>NC_080162.1:13807716-13974145 GCF_950295315.1 Erinaceus europaeus
GCATGTATTACATATTGGTGAAATGAATGCTTTGATATATTCCGACCGCATTCAGCCAAATATCACTGTTTTCCCCCATATTCTAAAGATACTTAAACAGAGCAATATCACACAAAATGGCAGCAGTAAAACCAGAATTTCAACTAAAACAGTCTGTCTCAACACCCAAGTTCTTATTTTTGCTTTTAAAAATATATATATATTTATTTATTCCCTTGTTTTTTTTTATTGTTGTAGTTATTGTTGTTATTGATGTCATCGCTATTGGTTAGGAGAGAAAGAAACGGAGAGAGGAGGGGAAGACAAAGAGGGGGAGAGAAAGATAGACACCTACAGACCTGCTTCACTGTCTGTGAAGTGACTCCCCTGCAGGTGGGGAGCTGGAGGCTCGAACCAGGATCCTTATGCTGGTCCTTGCCCTTTGCGCCACCTGCACTTAACCCACTGTGCTACCGCCCAACTCCCTTTTTTTTTTTTGCTCAACTCTGGATGATAGTGGTGCAGTGGATTGAACCTGAGACTTTGAAGTCTCAGGCAAGAGAGTCTTTGCATAACCACTATACTATCTACCCACAACAGCCAAAGTTTTTGTTTGTCTGTTTTATACATATTAACTGTAAGACATTTTCCAAGAAATAAATGAGCAATCCCATATTATTTACAGTAAAAGGGAAGATTGGTAGTACAAAATAGCTTAGGGGGGGCTGGGTGTTGGCACACCCGGTGGAGCGCAGGTTACATTATGCAAGGACCTGGGTTCCAGCCCCAGTCCCCACCTGTGGGGGGGGGAAATCTTCAAGAATGGTGAAGCGTGGTCCGGAAGGTGGCGCAGTGATAAAGCTTTGGACTCTCAAGCATGAGGTCCTGAGTTCAATCCCCGTCAGCACATGTGCCAGAGTGATGTCTGGTTATTTCTCTCTCCTCCTATCTTTCTCATAAATAAATGAAAAAATCTTTAAAAAAAAAAAAAGAGTGGTGAACCAGGGCTGCAAGTAATATCCAAATTTTTAACCATTATACTAGAATACCTTTCAGTGTATACCCTACTCAGAAAAATGTGTCTTTTAGGATTCCCAAGTTCAAGCTGTTTGGAAATGGGTCTCCAGGTCACATTTTGAAATACAATAGATTCCATAGGGTTTAATGAGGTTGCTACATGTTGAAATGAATCAGAAAAGATTGACTATGAATCTTCAAAATTGGAAACCCAGTGGATTGGAATCAAGAAACTTAAGTCAAATTCCACCCTTTCTTTTCTGTATTATAGTAGTCTCTCTACTTCAGCCCTTGTTATCCATCCTATGATGTCTTTCAACTACTCCAGTCAGGGTGATCATTTTCTGCCCAAACTTCCCAGTGGTTTCCCATCTCTGCAGAGAAGCAGATGTGAAGAGGAAACCCTTTAAGAACTGGAACTAAAAGTTAAAGGAGGCAAATAGTAATATTACCTGTATTCTTGTGGACTTTTGTCTAATTATCTTTTTTTTTTATTGAGGGGGTTAGTGCTTTACAGCACAATCATTGATATGTGCATACAATTTCATTGTATAATAGCCCCCCCCCAGTGTTTTCTTCCATTTCTCCCTCCCTCTCCCTTCCCAAAGTCCTTTGCTTTGTCTAAAGACATAGGGTCACAATGCTGACAAGTTATTAATATAGTGCTCTGTAATTTCCTGTTTAGAACACATTCATTCTCCCAACTTGGTATCCTTTTATAATAAAGATATAGGCCTACTTTAAAAAAAAAGAAAGAAATGTACATCAACGTTCTTGTTTCTGTCACTTTATTCAGATAGCTTGCAAAGCATTCCCTTTCTAAAAATTAACTTTCACTTGCTAGGACTTGATCGGTAATGGGTTTTCAAAGAAGAAAGACTAGCCAAACTTTTGACACAAGAGATGGTTGTGTGGCTTACTCACAAAATCTTACTGCTGGCTGCTGTGGCCTTATGTTGCCCTTAGAAGTTCCTTAGAAATTTTTTCCCTAGGAGTCTCTTCTCTCAATGGCATTCTTGACTGTCCATTTTCCATCCTGGAGGACCAGCAAGCTGATGAAGTTAGGGAGAAAAAAAAACAAAAAACGATAATTTCTTTTTTTTTTTTGCTTGAATTTTCTTTTCTTTCTTTCTTTCTTTCTTTCAGAAAGGAGACATTAACAAAACTGTAGGATAGGAGGGGTACAACTCCACACAATTCCCACCACCCGGTCTCCATATCCCATCCCATCCCCAACAACTTTCCCATTCTCGATCTCTCTGCAAGTATGGACCCAGGGTCATTGGGGAATTTCTAATGCTTCTTGGGTCCTTATTCATTCATTTATTCAATCATTCTTTGATCACTAACCATGTTTTAGGGTAGAATTCCAGATATTGCTGAGATATTGGTCTCTGGTAATGAGGCAATTAAAAGTCAAGTTACTTGAGACAAAACATGAAACAGTGATGCATTAAAAATGTTAGATGTGATCCCCCAATTCTATGATTTACCTTTGAGCAACTGGTGATAACATAATGACTGCAGTACCCACTCCCACTCAACCTGTTGACTCCAATGGGCATACTTTTCCATACAAAAATGAGAGTAGTAAGAAATTAGTGGGAGTTATTTTTGACATCAGTAGAGATGCTATCTGCAAGTCTTTGTGAATGGAAAAACTTTGCTGCATAACAAACACCACAAGGTAGAATGTTGTGGACTTTCCAAGGAGATCAAGCTACATGTGCCATTGACATAAAAGTTGTCTTAAATGATGTCTGGATGTCAAGGAAGTTTTCTCAGTGTGAGGAGATCTTCAACTAGATGTTGAGGGACTAAAATAGGAGGAAACTGCTTCAGGTGAGTAGGTGAGATTCCTTTGCCATATTTGGTTTTCCTCATTAAAAGAAAAAACAACCTTTTAAGGAAAAAAAAATTTTTTTTTTCTGAAGTATGTTACCTTTTCCTGAGGGAATATGTGCTCCAGATTCATTCTCTCATAGGTCCTTTTGTGGTTAGGACCTAATGGAAGCCTCTTGGAAGAAAAAAAGAAAAGTCAAATGTTCTCTTACTAAGTTGGATCTTTCCCTTGGGTTTATAAGATAGGAAAGGAGAATTGCACCAGTTTTGAAGTAGGGCATAAAAAAGTGAGGTGCCCACCTGGTTTCCCGGCTATGTCTAGACCAAAAGAGGAGCTTCAGAGTAATCATTTTTGAAGCTTTGCTCCTACTCCCTCCTGTTACTCAGTACTCTTCCAGGGATGTTTATCCTTTCTGCTTGACATTGAACTTATGACATACATTGTACTTTTCACCTGATTTTAATCTCCTCGAGTATGTAAGAATCAGACCATAGTCCTGTTCATGCAGTTATGTAAGAACTCTACTCACACAGAGAATGCTTCAACTCTCCATCACCTTGGCTTCTTTCTTCTTTATATCACCTTTTTTTTTTTGTTGTTCTTACCAGGGAACTACTCACCTCTGGCTTGTGGTAGTGCTGGAAATTGAACCTGGGATCTCTAAGTCTCAGGCATGAAAATCCTTTTATATAGCCGTTATGCTATCTTCCCAGTTTCCATCTTGCCTTTTTCTTCAAAGCAAGTGTTTCCTCACTTTGATCTTTAAACCTTATCTTATTGCCAGTTAATTTTATTCTCAAAAGAAGGTGTCCTACTTAAAGGTACTGGGTTTTCCAAAGTCACCTTTTCAGATCAGAAGAACATCCATTGTAAATTCATTGTCCTCATTTGAAGATTGTTCATTTATTTATTTTTTTAATGCTTAACTGACCCTGGAGTCTATACAACTTAGAAGAACTTTTAAGGAAATTGAGGAACATTTATAAATTAGGGTAGATTATAGTCTTCATTCATTTTCTGATGGATTTTCAGTATCTAACATATAGATTTCTGAAGTCATTGTGGAAATCAATAAACAGTGATAGGCCACTGGCATACAGAATATTAACAAGTTCTAATGAAACATGGGCTCTTTCAATCAGGAAATACACATCACAGTTCAAGCTACAATCATTTCAGAGTATGAACAGATAGAAATGGTCTAATCAGTAATGTTCATTATGAAGGGATGGCACTTGTGCCTCAAGCATGTCCTTTCTATTGCTGACTTGCTTGGTGCTAATTATAAATGAGGATAAGAACTTCTGTTTCTGGGACCCGGTGGTGACACACCAGCAGGGGAAAGTTTTGCAAGTGGTAAAGTGATAAAACAGTGTTGCAGGTGTCTCTGTGTCTCTCTCCCTCTCTATCACCCACCCCCTTCCCTCTCAAGTTCTGTCTGTCTCTATCCAATAAATAAAGATAATTTAAAAATTAAAGGTAAGAAAAAAAAGAACTTTTGTTCCATGGAGGATCTGGAAGAAGCGTGTTTATGATACATACAGTTTATCAGGTCACATTTTCTTCTTCATAGGCCCAGACGTAACTAATAATTATGTCATTGAGACCGAACATAAATTATTTAACAAAGGTTCTATACACAGTGCTAGTCAACGTACTCTATCCGGACACCGATTCCTGTTCCACCTCAAATGTCTATGCTTTGGTTGCTTTGAAATGTGTCTTTATAGAAGCACAAATGACAAGTCTTGTGCTGTGGTGATGCCTTCAGTCTCAACGTTCTTGAAAGAAAAGACACTGAGATGTGGACTACAGCAAACAACCGAGGAACTCCTGTTAAATCGTCTTGCTGACCTTTATTGCCAGTGCCATCTGCCTAAGCTGAGGAGGTGGTTTCAGAAAGGTGTAGAGTATGGTCTCATCACTTCTAGTCCTAGAAACTGCTCTACACTCAACTCTACCTTTGATGCCTCATAAGAGAAATGTCCCTGATATGAGAGAGCTCCCCAGATTTTCCCGAAGGATCTTCACCCAGCCTTCAATATCTTGCCTCCAAAATGTTTATAGCCAGAAGACTTCATGTCATTGGCCCCAGTGAGCAGTTGAAGATCTGGACTCAGTGGCTGAACATTAGTGCAATGTTGGTAACTGCCATGGGATTTGGATATCAGCTGTTCAACCCCTGCTCCTAAAGTCATCCTCTTGAATGTGGCCAGATGCTGAAGGACATGGCATCACAGCTGCAATCTTATATGCAACAAACCTTAATTAACCAGAATCTCCAGTTAACCAGATGTTCTGAATCCCTCATCTCTCTTTATACAATATTTCAAGGAGGAAAATAAAAAAGTTTGAAAAAAGGCTCATACGTTTTTCAAAATATTTTCTCATTATGAAATTTTTCCATTATTGAACTTACAATATAATAAGATAATAATAAGATAATAATAATATTTGCCATTCTTCTGTGGGCATGTACCATATGTTAAGCCTTATGCTAAACCTTTATAGATAACCTCTTGCTTAATCCATAGAGCGTCCCTATAAGAGAGAGTACATTAAGTTCAAAGTAGCACAGCTATTAATAGCAAGTGATAAGGCTGGTTTCCAGTTCAGGTTTGTCAGACTACAGAACTGGTGTACTTATCTACTCTTTGATAATCTCATCAGTGTTTATTTTTCCATTCTCCTCCCAAACACTTTTATTTGTGGAAGAGCATTTTATACATGTAGCTTTGTCTTAAACCTTGAAGCATTATAAAACAAATATTTTCCATATTACTATAAACATTTTATAAGCACTATTCTGATAATTGCATAGAATTTACATAATTTCTTTCTACTAGTTTCTATCATTGTCTACAGTTTTTATTTTTGTTGCTATTATGTATAATGTATAATTAATGCCATAATAACTGTCTTGACATATAAAAGCATCAGCATTTTGATGGTTTCTTTAGGATAGAGTCCAGGAATTTGTTATTGCCAAATTGCTTTCTTTCTAAGTGCTAGCAGAGCCTGCTCTTGCTCAGTTTGCAATCACACTACCTACTGATCCTTTTACTGCCATGATTAAAGACACTGAGAACCAACAATCTGAAAAGAGAGAGAGAGAGAGAGATTCAGAATATCTACATGACTATAAAGCAAAACAGGAAAAAAAAACTGCATCCATGAATACTGGGCAAAGGCAAAAGCATGAGTTTATATAAAGATTTTTCACATCAGCATTAGTCCTCTGAAGAACGTAATAAAAAAAATAATGGTTATTCTCAGGCCTGAATTTGAATGGCTAATATCCTCTTATTAATATTTTAAGAACACTTAGCATTGAGATCCACTGTTGTAGGAATCTCTAAAGTCTGAGTTGGTGGTAGTGATAATGGAGAGAGGAAGTAGATGGGCAGAGGGTAGATAGCATAATGGCTATGCAAACAGACTCTCATGCCTGAGACTCCAACATCCCAGGTTCAATCCCCCGCACCACCATAAGCCAGAACTGAACAGTGTTCTGGAAAAGAGAGAGAGAGAGAGAGAGAGAGAGAGAGAGAGACAGGGACAGGAAGTGAACAGAGTATTCTAGTAAGGCAGCTCTGCCTCCTCAACTGCTTCAGTTCAGGTGTGCTGAAAGAACCCTCTTGAACTAAAACTGTTTTGAGTGTTTGAATGTAGATAAGGAGAAAGCCACATTATTATCCTATGGGCAGTCAGAAGCTCAGGTTAAAAGGCATTGCCTTCAGTGAAAGTGACACCATCTTTTAGAGATTAATGTCATTGCTAGTAATTGATGAAAATCACAATTAACTAGAGATTATACTTGCTGGAAATAAGGAGAATTCAGTTCAGAATGAAACTCCCATACCAAACTGGGAGTCTCAACAACAAATAGCTCAGTGAACACAATAGCTCCATGTCATCAACATAAAATGGAAGCTGGGACCGACTTTCAGAGGGTCTTTGTTTTGCGCTGTTTTGTTGTTGTCGTTTTTAATATATTAGCCATCTCTGACAGTGTGATGCAAGCTTTGAGTCTTATACAAATGTTCATTCACTCAGTGTCATCATGGGCTTATGTTAGAAAAACTTAACATACAAGCAAATATAGAAGATTCTGGGGATCGGGTGGTAGTGTACCTGGTTGAATGCATGTGTTACAATGTGCAAGGACCAGGGTTCGAGGCCCTGGTCCCCACCTGCAGGGGAAAAGTTTTGCAAGTGGTGAAGCAGTGTTGCAGGTGTCTCTCTCTCTCTCTCCCTCTCTATCACCCCCTTCCCTCTCTATTTATGTCAGTCTCTATCCAATAAATAAATAAATAACTATAATTAAAAACTTATTCTTTAAAAAGGAGAAAATTCTGCATGTGTTGTTCAGGATTTATAGTGTAAGTGAAATCATAGATTAAGAACCCTTTGGCTGAAGTCAAGGAGATAGTTGAGCAATCACTAGTACAGCAAATTTTTATATCTTAGGCATCAATGTTCTCAGATTCAATCCCCAGGATTTTTTTTTTTTTTTCTGCCACCAGGGTTATTGCTGGGGCTCCGTTCTTGCACTACAAATCCACTGCTCCTGCAGCCATTTTTTCTTGTTTTCTTTCTATTTTTATTTGACAGGACAGAGAGAAATTAAGAGGGGAGAGGAGGGGAGAAAGAGAAGAGGAAGGAAACACAGACACCTGCAGACCTGCTTCCATACTCATGAAGCATTCCCCCTGCAGGTGGGGAGCAGGGGGGAGGAGGGGGCTGAACCCAAACCTGGGTCCTTGTGCATAGTGATATGTGCACTTAGCTGGGTGCTCCACTTCCAGGCCCTCCCCAGTACTATCTTAAAACAGATCTGAGCAGTTCTCTAGTTCAAATCATAAATAATAATAATTAAAAAGGAACCTCTGGAATGGATTCATCTTTTATGTGTTCACACAGTTACTTTCTCTCACTGAAACAAGTGGTAACATGTAAGGACTCCTAGTGATTCTTTGTAAAATTACATTTAGTTAGCTAGATTAGTTAATTTCTCGAGAATTCTATTTAATTAAAAGATAGTCATAACAGTAGCTCATACTTTAAAAATTATTTTAGTATTTATTATTTATTCCCTTTTGTTGTCCTTGTTGTTTTATTGTTGTAGTTATGATTGATGTCGTTGTTGGATAGGACAGAGAAATGGAGAGAGGAGGGGAAGACAGAGAGGGGGAGAGAAAGATAGACACCTGCAGACCTGCTTCACCGCTTGTGAAGCGACTCCCCTGCAGCTGGGGAGCCGGGGACTCGAACTGGGATCCTTATGCCTGTCCTTGTGCTTTGCACCACCTGTGCTTAACCCGCTGCGCTATCGCCTAACCCTAGCTCATACTTTTTATTGAGATCATTCTCAATAAATGCCAGGTACCTTGTTGGGTCCTTAAATATAGTTTGTGCCTCTAAATGACATTCTTTTAATTAATCATGTGTATTTAGTCAGTTTGGAGAAACGGTCAGTACAGCCAACTATAAAGTTTATTGAACACCTACTATATGTGTTGCCTTCTTTAATTCTCATAATGATGCTTTGGGGTACAGACTGTAAGTCTAGTTTGAAGGTGAAAAATAAAAACTGAGGCTTGTAGCTGTTTAAGGAAGTTTTCCACAAAACTAGTTAAGCAGTAGAGCAGGAATTCAAGAGTGGTGTACTTTGGGGTCACTTTATACTCTGAGATGTGCTGTGCTGTTCTTATCTGTACCCTGCAATTATTCTGATTTACTTAAACTATTAAAAGAATCTTATTTGTGTTCAAAAGATTTGACAAAAGAAGCACATAAAACAGTAGCGTAGCTGGATAGATTCTTTTTAATTGTATTTTTATTTATTAAATTATTTATTATTAGAAACAGAGAGAATTTGAGAAGGAAGGGGTGACAGAGAGGGAGAGAGACAGAGAGACACCTGCATCCCTGCTTCACTACACATGAAGCTTTCCCCCTGCAGGTGGGAACCAGGGGCTTGAACCTGGGTTCTTGTGCTGTGCAGTATGTGCTCTTAACCAACTGTGCCACCGCCTGGCCCTGAGGATAGATTCTCAACACTCACCTCCATCCCTGCACAAGTTCATTTTGTGGCCTATGGGAACTAAACACTGAGATCAGTCTCCTCAGCCTTCACTCAAGTACTTTTGTCATACTTGTGACTTATTTTTGTGCTATATCAACCTAACAAAATTGAAAATATTTATGCTGTGAAGCCCTTTACAAAGGAAGAAAGAAAGAAAGGAAGGAAGGAAGGAAGGAAGAAGAAAGAAAGAAAGAAAGAAAGAAAGAAAGAAAGAAAGAAAGAAAGAAAGAAATAATTGTTGGCCCTTGATATAGACCAAGGTAACCAGGCACTGCATTTTACCAGATCTAAGGCAACATTTATTGTAATACATACTATGTCCATATTTATCAATGAGAAATAAAAAGTTATATTCACAAGATGTCACAAGTTGGAGACCACTCATTCTGGAATATTAAAATGTGAAGAAAAAGAGTATTGTGCTTAGTCAGGAGGCGGTGCAATGTGTGAAGTGCTGGACTCTCAAACATGAGGTCCCAAGTTTAAGATCTGGTATCACATGGGCTAGAGTGATGCTCTAGTTTGCTCAAATAAATAAATAAATAAATAAATAAATAGAAAAAAATTTTGTCTTATTATTAAGGCTCAGTACTTTTCAAAGAGGTGTTTTAGAAACATTTAAAAAAAAGACAGTAAATATAGGTTGTCTTAAAGACTTAATTTTACTAATCTTTCTTTGTTATCTTTACTTATTGGATAGCAAGAGCCAGAAATTGAGAGGGAAGGGGGAGCTGGAGAGGGAGAGAGACAGAGAGCCGCCTGCAGCCCTGCTTCACTAATCACAAAGTTTTCCTACTGCAGGTGGGGTTTGGGGGCTCAAACTTGGATCCTTATGCATTGTAACGTGTGCTCAACCAGTTGCGCCAGCACCTGGGTCCCTTAAAGACTGTTTTTCCTGCCCTTATGTCACCCCCCAGTCTGTTGACCGCCCATGAGAGCTGTATTAACAGACAATGGGATAGGACTCAGTGAATTAGAAAAATGCTGACTTTTTGGCATCTATCTTCCCAAAGACCGTCACTATTAATGAGTGGAAGAAAGATTTTGGCATTGTTCTCGGATACTATTTTCAACTTCTCTTAGTATAAATATTTAGTGTGTTTCAGTACAGTGGTTTGTGTGGCAGTAAAATTGTTAGTTCTTTTATCTTAGAGCTGGAATATTGGAACATTATGCTTGTTTTAAAAATGTGTTGTGAGTCTACATATGAAAGGCTTTGTGATAGTTTGGAATGGGAAGCTTCTCAGATGCTGCTGATGCTCAGATTCTTACCGGTCTGAAAAATATGCTAATTACATACAAGGCTCTGAGCAAAGAGAGTGAGCTTAATATTACAAATTTAAACTTCCTCCAAACAGAAACGGGACAGCACTTTAGGGGAGGTAGAGATTAATGTATAAGCAATGTGTGGCTCACATGTGTACTCAGGTTCTGCAATATTCGTACATGTGTTTGTACAGCCACATCAACTATCCACAAAGTATCCATACTTGTAAATTTAAGTCATAGTATTGTCTATTATTTACTTCTTCATTTTTCATTGAAAAAATAGGCATTTAGGGACATTAGTCAGGCCACTTATTATTTGGCTTAATTCAGCTGCAGAGTAAGCTATTAATGACCCCCAGATGTTGTTTATAGTGATTGGATATTTTAAGTTGTGAAATAATTTGTGTGTGTGTGTGTGCAAGTGATATTTCTCTACAGCATTTGAATAAAACTCTGATGCCAGAACAGTTTGTATGTCCAATGTAATTGCTTTTAAGTAAGCTCTTCATTCTTCACATTTTAGCTCTAATTGCTTTTTTCCCATATGTCTAAAAATAAATATTTGCAAGTTTTGCATTCTGCTACTCATTGTAATACATAAAATATTTGTACGCTGAGCAAAATTCACTGATAATGTTCGCAATGAACTATTTAGAGAAAATAAGGTCTGTGTGGTAAGAGAAGATAAAATATACTTGTATTTAGTATAAATGCTAAAGAAAGTCATTTATCTTATTTTGATAGAATATTTTTAAAGGAGTGGCCAGATATTTGGCCTCTGGACTATTTAAATACAATCAGTTGGGATAAAAAGAGAGATTCAGCATTAAGAGAGAAGGGGGGGAGACTGTTTTGCTATACAAAGGTTATTTTAAATGATCTTTGGAAGGTGACAATTAATTTTCGATTATCAGGGATAGGGTCTTCACTATGTAAATTATCCAAGTCCTAGACTTCCTGGGCAGGCCTTTCTGCCTTCATTTGAGTTTATTCCAACTCATTAGCACCTCCACCCCAAGGTTGGCAGAGAAAAGGAGAGGAAGAAAAGAAAAATGAGATCACTTCTGCTGCTCTTAATGGCCTTTGGAAAGAATGGATCATGAATGGAACAGAAACCGGTGGGAAAAATAAACGATTGGATTTCGTGTGTTTTCTTTTATCCCTGCTTCCCTTCGTCGACACAGATAATCAATAGTTGGCTTAAAGACTTTTCAATGAACTCTACATGGGAAGGCTTTGCAGTTACAAGACTAGGTGAATTCCAGAGAGGTAAATATTGCTCAGTCTCCATGTTAGCATATTCCTAGGTTGTTTTTTTTGTTTGTTTGTTTTTGTGAAGAAAAAAAAAATACTTTCCCCCAATCAGTTTTTTACATCCAGAATTTCCTTCTCCTACCCCCATGCTAAAATAGGTGTGTGTGTGTGTGTGTGTGTGTGTGTGTGTGTGTGTGTGTGTGTGTGTGTGTTCAGGTAGAAACATTCGCACGACCAACACAGGTTGTAATCATGCATTAAGATCCTGACCTGGAAATATTTTGCGATAATGGAAAGTGGCAGGTTTGGTCTTCCTCATCATGTCTGCTTTTTAATGTGCTGCTATATTTACAGTTCACCCAGAACAATCTCTGACAAAGGTTTACTTTGATCAAAACAACTGCTGGATTTATACCGCATTGCACGGTTCTGTTAGATGTGACAATAAAGTAATTCCTTAATGTTTGCACTCCTTAGCTATCTTTTTGATACATGTATTCATTCTTCTAAGGCATCCTGGCTACATATGTCTCAAATTTCAGTCCCACTTTTGGACCACCATGCAGCCCAGAGCTTTTGAGCTTTGTCTTGGAAGCTCCTTCCATCAATCAGAATAGCAAATTTACATTGTTCGGCTCCCTGGAGGTGTTGGAGCTCTGGATTCAGCAATTACTGTGAGTAAGAATCTTGCAGCTAGGGTAAACGCCAACATTCCAAGTGCTAGCACAATGGAAAAGAGAAGTGGTTTATGTTAGAATATGGTCACATTCTTCTGATTAAACCCACTGAAAAAAGACAACATTGTAATATTTTCCAGTGGCTGTTTATCATGAATTACGTCAGCCTTCGTTTAAATTGCTATTATTTCTCCTTAATGCCTCTCGGTGCCTGAGTAGTTTATGGCACGGGCAGGCTTGGGACTATGAAATAACCTTTTCACAACCAACACACAATAGTAAAGAACATGGCGTTTTGTTGTTAATTATTATAGGACTCCTTTAACTTTTACAAAGTGACATAAAATATTGGTGAGGTATTTATGGTTCAAGCTACTTTTACATGGATCTATTTTGCTGCTGGCTAGTTCTTAACTAAAGCAATCATTTGTGGTTATTAGGCCGCCAGAGATATTATGTCAGAACTGGTTTAAGAGTATTATTATGTATCACATGCCATACACTACATGTCAGTACTTGAGTCTGTCTTTCAATAAACACAAATGTAATTTTCATTTGTGCTCTTTTAGGGATCGGCGATTTGTAAGTTAACCTGAGTTCATTCTAAGGTGCCCCAACTGGTGGGAGGGTGTCTCAGCCTTCCATGAGACTCTGTTAGTCTCTTTCCTGTGGATTTAAGACCTTTCCAAAACAAACTTTGGCAAAGGTTTAATTCAGAATGAAGATTTGCTTCTGGGAAGCAACAGAATTAGGAAGGATTGGTTAATGGCTCATGGCTGAGCAAGTTTTGATTCCTCAGTGTGTGTGTGTGTGTGTGTGTGTGTATGTGTATTTCTTAAGCACTGAGTCCCTTTAAAGGAGAAGAGACTCAGCCTCATATAGTCAAAGAAGCCCCCATCATTCTGGGTAAAGAATGGTAAAAACAAAAAGAATGGGGACACAGTTGAGTTACCACAAAGTTACTCTTCCAAGCAAACTTTGAATTAATATGTCACTCCCCTGGGTTCCAAATACTATGCATATTTTCCAGTCCGTGCTTATTTAAAGCAAGAAAGGAAGGGCGTGCCAGAAAGTTTTACAAAGAATGAAAACACATTAATGACTCATGTGAACAATTACTGATTTTCTTAACATATAATTTCTTAATTACTGTCAACCAAAATAATTTGCATGATAATATATACCCCTCTTCTATCTGTGATTAAGAGCCATAAAACAATGATGAAAGCCTGTTTGGTCCATAGCAGGGAAATTTAACTCCTTAATTCCTAGTGGATTGATAGGACTCTGACATTGGATATCCTTTAAAATAATCACCTCTCACACAACGGGCAAAATGAGCTTTCCAGTAAAACAAACAGCTCTGAAAAGAGCTCAGGGGCATTTTCTTTAGTTTGAATTCAGGAGGAAATTGTGACTTTTATGAAACTTGCATAAATTTACATGTATCCTGTCAGAGTTTTAAAATTAGACAACATGCCTGAATGCCCTGGAAATGAGTCTGCCATCCAGATTTAGAGTGCTTTTAGCTTTTTTTTTTTTTTTAATTAAAGACATTTCATAAGCCAACCCCAGAGACGAAAATTAAGCATTACATAAGGACGGACATAGCAAGAGTTTGAGATTTAATGAGTAAATATTAAGAATATTTAAAAGAGATAAAAGGTGTGAAAGGAACAGTTATTGGGAGTTTTCTGCATTTTTAATGTGGAAAAAAATGGCAGAAATGAAAAGGCCAGACTGCCATTTGCTATAGCCCTCATTCTGAAGCAGGTTCAAAGCTCACAGAACTGACTGTTAAGCTTGTTAATGAGCACTGTAACGGTGAATTGGGATCATGGATTTGTCACATGAATACACACACACACTCACACACACGTGTATATCTCAGAAGATAGGAGATAAGAGTTGTTGCTGCCATGTGGTTGCATAAAACATAAAACAATTAAAGTAAAGCTCAAGAAGATATTTATAAGAACTCAGTGCCAAACCTTACAAATGCTTGTTTTGGATTCTTTAATAACTTCTGATAGTGAAATAAAGCTATTGGAAATTGTTTTTAGCTACATATGTTATAGCATTTTAAAAACTTAGACTAAATACTGTCAGTCAGTGTTTGCTTTCCTAGAGTGTTATTCATTTATTGAGAAATTCAGAATGTAAAACATCTGGGAATAGCTTGATGTGCGCAAAATCGTCTTTAAAATGTGTATATTTCAGAACTTCTTTTGTGTATTTATTTAGAAATATGGGAACATTCTGTAAACATGCTCTGGAATATATGTAGAATTTAAATAGGGAAAAGAGAGTTGACATAACTGAAAATCCAAATTTCAGTTTCTATAAATATTATCTGTTAAGGGTTTCTGAAGTTAGAAAATTAAAATCGTGGTTAGTAATATTTACAGGAAAATATCTCTTTGCCCTGGCTTGAAATTGTGAACCAGAAATGTCCAATCTGGCCCCTTCTAGGGTGTGGTGTGGTATTTATGTCTAAGTAAGGACATTCATTTATTTCAGTATTTCTAGACCTGAACTGGACTGCACAAATCTGATTGCATAACTAAAATGAAGTACAACCAGGAGGACTACATATATACTGCCATGTTAATAGCTTTCTGGTCTATTCAACAACTAATATATATATATATATATATATATAATTTTTATTTATGAAAAGGAAACACTGACAAAACCCATAGGATAAGAGGGGTACAACTCCACACAGTTCCTACCACCAGAACTCCGTATCCCATCCTCCCCTGATAGCTGTCCTATTCTCTAACCCTCTGGGAGTATGGACCAAGGGTCATTATGGGGTGCAGAAAGTGGAAGGTCTGGCTTTTGTAGTTGCTTGCCTGCTGAACATGGGTGTTGATAGGTCTATCCATACTCCCATCTTGTTTCTCTCTTTCCCTAGTGGGGAAGGGCTCTGGGGAAGTGGAGCTCCAGGACACATTAGTGGGGTCATCTTCCTAGGGAAGTCAGGTTGGCATCATGTTAGCATCTGGAACCTGGTGGCTGAAAAAAGAGTTAACATATAAAGCTAAACAAGTTGTTGATTAATCGTGAACCTAAAGGCTGGAATAGTTCAGATGAAGAGTTGGAGGGGGTGGGGCTCCATTTTGTAAATAGTAGTCCTATTTTAGTTATATTCCAAATGGTTATTTTAGTTATATTCCAAAGGGCCCATGACTATACTAGATTTTTTTTTTCTTCTGAGCCTGACATCTGATATGCAGGTGGATCCAAGTTATTGTCTGGGGAGATGATGTCATGACTGCAAAAATGGCCAGAAAGCTGGATCAGGGAAGAGAGTAACTCCTCCAATAAATCCCTCTCTCCATTGTTACCGGTCATCTCTATTAGGAACAACACAATAGACCCCTTTGTGGGCCCCCATAGAACCTTGCCCTCACTGAGGATCAACAATGGCAGAGAATGTTCCATCCTCTGAAGGGAGACTAGACAACATACTCTATGTTCCACCTGAGGAAGATGGGTCCTGAAATTGGGGCAGCTTGGAATGTTCCTTCTCATGACCACAGAATGTGAGCTCAGATCTACAGGGATGCAGAGGTCACATAGACTCCTGAGCTGAATATGGGCCCCAGATCACATCAAATTGATGGTGTTTACTGTCAGCAATATTTATAGTTCATATATTTTATAGACAGACCTTTAAGAAACCAGAACTCTGAAGAGCTCAATCACAGTAATGGAAAAATGACACAACATGTAGAAAAGTCAGAGAAGTTGTTAATAATGTGTCTCCATTGAGGGAAAAGTAGAGATAAATGCAATATCGCATATCTTCTCAATTTTTATAAACTTCACATTTTGAACCATTTTACTAGCTTGTTCCCTGGTTCCTTTGACTCTAGTCTTCTTTATCTGAAATAGAATTCATTCTTTATAATATGAGCAGAGCATATATTATTAAATTTGTAATTCAATGGACTAGACTAGATGAATTCATAAGAAATACTACTTTTCTGAGATTCCTTTTTTTCTGAGACTGTATTTATTAACGATAGAGAACCAGAGCATCACTCTGGTATACGTGTTGCTATGGATCGAACTTGGGATCTCATTCTTGAGAATCCAATGATTTAACTACTGATCCTCTTCTTGTGTCACTTCTCTGAAATTCGAAAGCCCATTTTATAGATTGGATTCTCTAGACAGTACGTGTATTTTCAGCTATGGAGTGCTTGTTTTATTTTCACCAACTAGGACATGCAATTCCTTGAGAATTCCATCTCTTTACTTGTACCTTACGGTCACCATGGTGACGTGGACTTATGCTGATATGATTTGAGGTCCATCATGAAGTAATATTAAAGTAAGTTCAGGCATTGAAAGGGGTTACTATTAATAATAATACTACACCAATAGGTACAAAACCCTACTCTCCCAGTTTATAAACCAGAGCAGCAGCTGGGGAGATAGCACAGTGGTTATACAAAAGGACTTTTATGCCTGAGGCTCTGAGGTCCCAGGTTCAGTGCCCAGCACCACCACAAACCAGAGCTGAGCAGTGTTCTGGGGAAAAAATAATAATTTTAAAAAATAAATAAAGTAAGTTCATGTGTCTTCCATAGACAATTATTCCCTGGGTACAAAAAGAACTGAGATGACCCCTACCTGCAGGGGGACGCTTTGCATGTGGTGAAGCAGGGCTACAGGTTTCTCTCCCTCTCTACCCCCCCTTCCTTCTGTCTCTATCCAATAAATAAATAAAGATAATTCTTTTTAAAAGTTTTTTAAAAAGGAATTGAGATGACAGTAGGAACTGGCAACCAGCTTTCTGGCAATGAAATTGACCCAAAAGTTAAACTAAAACAAACAAAAAGCCTTCATTATAATAAATCAAAATCTCCTATAACTATAATGCCAGAATGAATTCATTTTTGCTTACCAAGGCAGCAAAATTCAGTCACCTAGTGTTACCAACTTACATTCTATCTTCTTTTAGAATTTAGATGAGTTCAGATCAAGGAAGTAACAAAACAAGCCAGTCATGCCTCTGTGTTTATCTCTTCTCTCTGCCTGGACTTTTAACAGATTGGGACAAGTTTTTCATCTTTTCCCTCAGCACCTAGTAGATGTGGTGGAACTACCTGGTGTAGATGACTTAGAGAAGATTGTTTTAAATTACACTCACTGATGATAAGTTCACAGTCTTTGCTATGGACAATTCTTATCTTCATAAAATTATCACTTCTCTTTGAACGTGCACTGTTAACAAGATTGTCAAATATTTCAAGTAATAAAATGCTAGAAAATTCATTAGCTCACACTTGCTATGGTCTACCCTTTAAATTTAAGTTAAGGACCTCTTCCCACAGGACCTCTTGTAACCATCATTCATAATATAAAATTGACCAATCATGAAAGCAATGTTGCTTTCTTTAGAGTTCCATGTGTATATGACATAGAGGTCTTTTCTATCTATATCAACTTGATTAAACGTCATTATTTATACACAGAAGGACAAGCCATTTCTATTTTGAGGCATATTCTTAAACCAGAAGAATGAACTGCTGATGAGCTGAAAGGATTGCTGTTTCAGATTAATTTGGAAGAAGTAAAGAATATTCGATGCAGAAACAAAGTCTTGTTCAGAAAGGGAGCAGGGATGGGGGAAAAAAAAGAAAGGTAAGATGCTACAACCCTGAAGTGAAACAGAGCTTAAGATAGCAACTGTGATTGAGTAAAGGGGGACATACTTATCAGATTAATATGAATGACACTTTGGGGAAAAGTGAAGAGAATATTTCTGACCTCCCAGTCAGCCACAAATAATTTATTGAGGACAGCTTAAATTATCACCTCAATTTTTTTTTTTTTTTTGCCAAACTCTTGGCTAGCTGAGTAATGCAATCACTGTTCCCAAGATTTACAGGTTTTGTTTCTTGTCTATGTTTCCTAAGGATCATTCACTGTATTTCCTTTTCCTGGAAATTTTTTTCCCCAGATTTACTTTATTTTTTTAATATTTATTAATTATTTATTTTCCCTTTTGTTGCCCTTGTTTTTAATTGTTGTTGTAGTTATTATTATTATTGATGTCATTGTTGTTGGATAGGACAGAGAGAAATGGAGAGAGGAGGGGAAGACAGAGAAGGGAAGAGAAAGATAGACACCTGTAGACCTGCTTCACTACCTGTGAAGCAACTCCCCTGCAGGTGGGGAGCTGGGGGCTCCATACTTATGCTGGTCCTTGTACTTCACGCCACGTGTACTTAACTCATTGCGCTACTGCCTGACCCCCATCACCTCAACTTTTTATTTTAGTATTCCATCAATAATGATCTTTAAATTTTATCAGTATGGAGGTATGATTTTTCAAGAGAGCTTACACCTTCATCTGTTAAATAAAACTAACATGCTCTCCAGAAACCCATGTTCAAGGCTGGAGAACATCAACTGCAGTGTGAGTTTTACAATCTCAAGAAAGTGGTATTTGAAGTATCTTAAATTTCTATCTAGTCTATCTCATTAGATGTCAAGAAACCTAATTAGATAAGCTCTTTAAATTGCATATAGTCTTTATAACACAACTAACCCTGCATTCTTCAATGCAAGACTTGTTTCAGGAATCAATTGAAATTATTTACTTACTCTTTTCTATTATTTAGACTATTATTATTATTATTATTATAGATTATTGTAGATTATTTACTTACCCAAATAGCCTGTGTTCTCCAACTTAGTAATTTAAAAGTAATAGCAATAGTAATTGTGATTAAAAGAGCACACAGATGGGGCTGGGGTAACAGCATAATGGTTATGCAAAATGTCTTTCAAGCCTGAGGCTCCAAGAACCCAGGTTCAATCCCCAGCACCACCACAAACCGGAGTTGAGTAGTGCTCTGGTCTCTTTCTCTCTTGCATTAGAATAAAAAAAAATTAAAGATCAAACAGCTGGAACTGATTGTGGGATTCTTCATATTCATTTTTTTTTCACTTGAATAGAGAATGGAAATTTCTGGGACCTGGTAGTGGCGCACCTGGTTGAGCACACATTTTACAGTGTACAAAGACCCAGGTTCAAGCCCCCGGTCCCTACCTGCAGAGGGAAAATTTTACACGTGGTGAAGCTGTGTTGCAGATGTTTCTTTGTCTCCCTCTCTATCACCCTCTTTCCTCACGATTTCTGATTGTCTCTGTCCAATAAATAAATAAATAAAGGGAGTCCAGTGGTAGCACAGCAGGTTAAGCACACATGGTAGCAAAGCACAAGGACCGGCGTAAGGATCCCTGTTTGAGCCCCCAGCTTCCCACCTGCAGGGGAGTCACTTCACCGACAGTGAAGCAGGTCTACTGGTGTCTATCTTTCACTCCCCCTCTCTGTCTTCTCCTCCTCTCTCCATTTCTCTCTGTTCTATCCAGCAACAACAATAACAACAATAATAGCTAAAACAATAAAACAAGGGCAATAAAAGGGAATAAATAAATAAATATTAAAAAATAATAAAATAAATAAATATTAAAGGCCAGTGTAGATAGCATAATGATTATATAAAAAGACTTTTGTGCCTTAGGCTTCAGAGTCCCAGGTTCAGTCCCCCACACCACTATAATCCAGAGCTGAGCAGTGCTCTGGCTGTGGAAAAAAAAAAGAAAGAAAAAAGACTTTTAAAAAGTAGCATAAATAAAGATCTTTAAAAAACTCCTGCACGGCAAGAAAAAAATTATTTTTAAAAATATAAGGGTCTTAGCTTCCTTGATAACATCCACACAGATATTGTGAGCACTAACTTAATTACCTGTCCCCTCTGTGCAAGTTCATCACGTTCAAATCTTAATATTTGTAAATTTTTAAATGAGCACAATATTTCTCCAACACAGATAGTTTTATTCATGTATTTATCCAGCTATCTATACTCTGTTGAGGTCACCATTCATTACTTCAGCAAATAACATTTTGTGAGAACTTACTGTGTACCTACCACACATTGCAATAGGTCCTCAATCAGCCTTACTGACTTAAAATGATGCAAAAGTCCTTGGCCTATGAAGACTCAAAATGTAAATGATTATTGTTATATCACACACACACACACACACACACACACACACACACATCGCTGTCTGGATTAAATTGATGAATATGTGTGAAACACATAACATTTGTAAAAATGTACTGGAAATTCTTCATTTTGACTCGTGCAAGACGTACTGTAGACAGTTAACAGTGCCTAGTGCACATTCATATTCAATGCTTAAAGCTTAAAAGTGACTATTCTTTTGTTTTTGAGGCTTACTTCAGAAAATAGTGGAAGAGAACCTTTCTGTTGAGTTTATAATAGCAATTACAAGCTGATAAGAACAAACCATTCATCAAACAATCATACCTCTGAACTTTATCTCTTTGGGTCAAATGTTTCCTGATTGATATTGACTACCATATCTTAGGCAGCTTTAAGCAGATAAGAAGCTAGAAAAGAAATTCCTTTGAAGGAGACTTGATGAAATTATGTTTGTGTTTTTTTTGTGTGTGTGTGTGGTTTTTTTTTTGCCCCTTTGGGGAGAGAAATTAACTACTCATTGTTCTTCTTAAAAGTACAAAAGCTACCAAATTATTGAATTGAAGACAATTCAGAAAACTTTTCTTGGGTAGATACTGACTGAATTCCCACTGAATAAAATTACCATCTTTATTGATATTCTTTCCTTGTTTTAAAATAATTCCCAAAAGCATGCTCAAAATATTGAGAATAACCCTGTACCAAAGAGAGGTTAGAGTAGACAAGTGTCCCAATTAAAAAATAGTGCCTTGATTACTATATCTAAACACCATACCTGAAGCAGTGTTCTAAGTAAAAGTCTTATAGGTTAAGTATAATTCGTTCTTCTGGAACATTATTTGTGGGAGCAGTGTTTCAGAGGTGGGCAGGGTAGGTTTCTGACCATGGGCCTGGTATCCAGCTTTTAATTGAAATGACCATAAACATTGTAATTAATCAACTATGTACTCCATTATAAAGTATATAATTACATTCTGAACAGTAAAAAGCATCTTGAAGTGTATATAAATCAGTTAAACAAGGCAATACAGAAACCGATCTCATAAAATTATATTTAATGAGATGTGTCATCTATCACAGTGTTCTCTACACAGCTCTTAACTTACATCTTGGTGATTCATTTGCACCATTTATTTATTTATTTATCTATCTGTTTGTGCTACAACAAATCACAGAATAAAGAAGCCTCTTATCTTAGCTCTGGAATTTAATGACATTTATTTTAAACTGACTTACATAGTTTTTATTTTATTATTTTATTTTTTTAGATGGAAGATGTAGAGTCATATTTAGTGGATTTTAGAGAAGTGGTTTGGATTTGTCTATTTACCTTGCTCAAAACTTCTTATGAAACCTACATAGATATAGATATATATATATATTACACATATGCATATATATACATATATATATATATATAGAGAGAGAGAGAGAGAGAGAGATTTATTTTAAGAATCCTCTTGAAGTTTTGGCAGTTGTACTTAAATTGTGATCTTGCTATTGAATCCACTGTCACATTTATTGCTTTGAAATTAGCCCCATGACCTGTGTTTGCTTGTGAACTTCCTGCTATAGCTATAAGCTGTTATAACAGAGGTGTAATTAGAAAAGCATGATAAGTACAAATCTGTCTTGATCAAGTCGCTACATGTTGAACTGTGTAGGTGTAATTTCTGAACATATTGAGGGGGGCCTATATTTATAAAAGGTCTTTTAATGTTTGTTTATTTATTTATTTATTTACCTGTATGAAAGAGAGAAATAGAAAGAACCAGAGCCCTGTTCATCGCTGACTCTCTGGGGCCTTGGGCATGCAAACCTGGTGTTCTAACACACTGAGATACCTTCTAGACCTGACCTTCAGATTTCATATGCACTATCCAGAAAGTTGACCCAAACCCATAGAAATGAAACAAGGAAAAAATATATCATATTTTAACTGACAAGCTGAATATTTTGATTCCCAAAATATTTTGAAAAATATATTCCCAAATGTCTTTCATTACTGAATATTCAAGAGATATTTGTATTTGGTGAAAACCAAAGTGAATTCTGGCATTTCCTTCAGAACATATAGTAAAGAATTATATTAGTATCTGTTAAAAGGCTGGCGACCTCATTGTACTCCTCTTAATCCCCTTGAGGTGGATCCAGAACCCAAGTAGCTTTTATAGAAGTGAAATCACACTGTTTGGGAGCTCATGTGGTTCTTTTGACTCCCCCAGTTTCCTTTACTACATACCACAGATTCTGGCAGTATAAACAACCAGTTGGTCTGTTCGTATATTCATGTGTTCAACTGGCATGTATTAATAGCCAGCTGTAATTGCGTATAACCTTATATAAGGCTGGATAGCTAACACAAGGAAGAATGCAGCACAAAGGCTGTAATCGTTGATGGGGCTCCTAAATTAAACAGATATTTCTAGCAACACTTATGTCATAGCTTATTGAATCTTCAGGTTTAGTAGATAGAGAGGAAGATACTTTATAAATTTTCTTATTATTCCCTTGAATATCTTACTGGAACAAATGTAATTGAGGGACTGGTAACTTTTACAAGTGACTAATATATTAATTCTACTCTCCCCTTCCGCCTTGTGGGGTTTTCAGTTGAGTCAGAACTTAAAGATGGAGCTTGATGAGATTAGTTTTAAAGATGTTGACTAATACCAATTAAACCCCTAAACATCACACAGATTATGTCTGTTTCACTCTTTTTAAAGGCCCAGAGATGTACCTAGTTAATAACTTAGTCCATATTCTTAATAAAGAGTAGCCTAATTAAAAATTGTTTGCTAGATGAAAGTGAATGAATGAGGAATCACTTATTAAAACATGCCTCATGAACTTGCAGAAGAGGTAAACATGAGATTGCAGGAAATGAAATGAGTTAGCTGTGAGCCCTTTATCACCAGGGTGATGTGTCCAAATGCAGAGTTGCGTCTTGAAGACAGAGTGCCTGGGGGGAAAAAGACTCTTGGCAGGAGTCGGATGCTAGCGCAGTGGGTTAAGCGCAGGTGGCACAAAGCGTGAGGACGAGCGTTAAGGATCAAGCCCCCGGCTCCCCGCTTGCAGGGGAGTCGCTTCACAAGCTATGAAGCAGGTCTGCAAAGCGTGAGGACGAGCGTTAAGGATCAAGCCCCCGGCTCCCCGCTTGCAGGGGAGTCGCTTCACAAGCTATGAAGCAGGTCTGCAGGTGTCTTTCTCTCCCCCTCTCTGTCTTCCCCTCCTCTCCATTTCTCTCTGTCCTATCCAACAACGACGACGACATCCATAACAATAACTAAACAAAATAAAATATAAATATAAAAAAACAAAATAAAATAAAAATAACAAGGGTAACAAAAGGGGATAAATAAATAAATATTTAAGAAAAAAAAAAGACTCTTGGCAGGGTTGACATCTAAGTTAGTTTCTCTTGTGTCCATGACACAGAGTCAAAAGACAGGAAAGAAAAAAGAGTCTGCTTCTCTTCTCTCTCTCTCTTTTTAATATTTACTTATTTATTTGTTACCTTTTGTTTTTTATTGTTGTAGTTATTATTATTGTTGTTGTTGTCATTGTTGGATAGGGCAGAGAGAAATGGAGAGAGGAGGGGAAAACAGAGAGGGGGAGAGAAAGACAGACACCTGCAGACCTGCCTCACAGCCTGTGAAGTGACTCCTCTGCAGGTGGGGAGCTGGGGGCTTGAACCAGGATCCTTACTGCAGTCCTGGAGCTTTGTGCCACATGCGCTTAACCCACTGCGCTACTACCAGACTCCCTCTTCTTTTACCACACACCTACCCTCCCTTTACTAATATCAACCTCCTTGATGCTACAAGCCCCTCCCACTACCTCCCCTCCCCTGAATCTGTTGATCTCCTGAAGGCTTACAACCCAGGAGACACTCACTACAGTGGTACATTTGCACACGACAGTATCTGGTAAGTGGATAATGGTACCTTTCTCTTCTCTGCCCCTCAACTTTGTACTTTATACATCCCTGAAAAGTAGGACTCTTCAGTTTCTTGAACTCACTCTTCATTCCCTTGAACCAAAACCTTCCTGGAAAAGAAGTCTTCTGTCATCACTATGTCTTCCCTCAAACTGTCTTCCCTTCCTTCCATCTTGCAGTTCTTAGTTTAAACCTCATTTCTATAAGACGGTCTTCTTGGAGCTTTCCGTGAATTCAACACCTTGGAACACCCCGGAGCTTCACTATTTGTTCTTCAACAGCACCACTGTATTTACTTTCCTGTAGCTGTCTATTCCCCATACAAGAGCCTAACTCTTGCAAGAGTAATGAGTGAGGATGTATGTCAAGGCAGGAAGGGGTGTCTTGGAAGAAGTTGTGAGGGGGACTCGTTAGTTGTGTTCCTAGCATGTGGCCAGTGTAGCCTATCAAAATGATGTGTTAACTCTCACTCCCCACAAACAAAACTTGATTCTGCTTCCCTAGAAAGCAAGAACCTTGTCTTGTTTCTTTGTGACCCTCTTATGTGTAATGAGTACCTACAAAATATTTGTTACAAGTAATCTTTCCTTCTAGTCTGTATTTACCTTAGCTAGAAATTAGAAGCGTTCCCTTTAATGATGTGTGAGACAGGGAGAAACAGGAGCAAGTTTGGACTTGTTTTCTTTCCTAATATGAGCACAAAAATACTAATTTATAGTGTTGGATGAGCAATTCCTATGCTAAATAGTCACCAGTTGTCCCTACATTCTGTTGTATAGCCTTGCTTCTTGGCACTCTAGTCTCAGGGAACAAAGTCGTCTCCCCTACAAGATTTTCAGGTGGCCTGCACAGTGCCAAGAAAATAAACTCTTAAGAATACGCAAGTCTAGGCCTCAGTCTCTGCTCACTGTTTTCATCTTTCTGCTCCAAGGCTGTAACCTGACCAAGGCCTCAAATTTCTCATTTTTAAATTAGTGATGATACTGCCCACCTCAAGGGACGATTATATGAGAAAGTCTACATGTAAAACTCTTAGCAGTGCCTGGCATAAAAAAACACTTGTTAGCAATTGACAATATGTCTCCCCAATTCACTTAAATCAAGGGAGGGTTGCTAGCCTTTATCTCTCCGGATATGTTTGTGAGTTGCACTCAAGTAGTGGTAGGGAGGGCATATAAAGTCTAAAATTTAGCTGTTCAGAATATCCCGGATCCATGATGTTCTTGCATCCAGTTTAATCCTCTTCCTCCCTTCCCACCAGTCTTGCTCATATCATACAGACCACTCTCAGTTCCAGGTACACCAAGCCCTTTCTTATCTCTCTGACTTTCCAGTCAACTTCAAAGTTAAGAATCATATTTATTTACTTAGTATATTTTTATTTCTGATAGCAACATGTTTTTCTGTGTCACCTATTTCCTTAGTATTTTTCCAGATTTATTTCACAGGGAACACGTAGCCCTTGATTGGAACTAAACAAAATGAGAAGATATGATTAAGTGAAAATAAGAGAGCATGTAGGATCAAAACCAAAAGGCATAATAATAGTAATCAAAAGGATAATACTGACATGCCATTTTACTACGTGTCAGACAGGCACTATTCGGAACCCGAAATTACTCCTCCATTTTCTGATGATGAAACTAGTTACCCATGTAAACTGTATAGTAGAACGAGTTTGTAATTAGTTTGGTTTTCTCTGAGGACTTTATCTTGATAAAAAAAAAAAAAATTTTTCTTGACTTACTATCAGAGGGCTGAATCACTTTGCTACAATTTCTGCCCTTGTTTAGTTTAGATCAGTTTTTAAAAACTTTCTTTGTAGGCTGATCATAGCACTGGAATGTCAAAAAGAAGAAAGAAAGAAAGATACAGGAAAAATATAAAATAAAACATACATTTACTGGTAAAAAAAAAAAGCATTTGGCATCAACGGAAATCTTAAGTCTTTGATGTGGAAAATAGAAAAGTTCTTATTGTTTCCATTTGGGTCAGAGAAAGAGATGAGAACTCTGTGATAATTTTAGTGGGTTCTAAAACTAGATGTAAAAACTGACTAGCCACAGTTGTCCTGCCTTGAGGATATGCAAGTATGAAATACACATGTCAGGAAAAATGTGCTCAACGAGGAAGCACACAGTAAGAAAGGCAGAGATAGTTAGTAAGGCAAGTTCTACTTATATGCTCTGAATGAGACTTTTCTTTCTTCTTTTCTTTTTTCTTCCTTTTCTTCTTTCCCTCTTTCTCTCTCTCTTTCTTTCTTTTTTATTGTCACCAAGGTCTTCCAGTTGGGTTTCACACCCACTCAGTTCTACCACTCCCTGCAGACTCTTCTAAACACCCCCTCCTCCGTTTTTGTTTGTTTGTTGTTCATGATAGAAGATATGGGAGAGAGACAGGGATATACAGAAGGCAGATGCTTGTGGTTTCCCTGTGCAGGGAAGAAGTGTTTTATTTTAAGTATGACACTAGCTCAGATATAAGCAGTTTTAAAGACCCAGGACCTATTGAGTGAGGGTATGTATTCATGATCAGTGGAAAAGTGAACTTCCTCAAGTTCAAATGTTCTAGTAGGAACTTCACAGGAAAAACCTTGGACCCTATCTGAGGGCCAGTCTTTCTGAAATGTATATTCAGATATACATTCTGGGACTAGGAGAAATATATTTGAACTCCTATAACTGGTGGTGCTTTTCAGTCTACCCTACTAAATACATCCATCTTTTTCCCCCTAATTTATTACTAATTCAATAATGATCAACAAGACTGGGATAGAAGAGGTACAATTCCACATAATCCCTGCCACCAGAGTTCCACATCCCATCCCCTCTATTGGAAGCTTTCCTATCCTTTATCCCTCTATGAACATGGACCCAGAATCATTATGGGGAGCAGAAGGTGGGACATCTGGCTTCTGTAATTGCTTCTTCTCAGCTGGACATGGGCATTAACAGGTTGACCAATAACCCCCCAACCTGTTTCTGTCTTTTCCTAGTTGGGTAGGGCTCTGAAGAGATGAGGTTCCAGGACACAATGGTGAGGTCATCTGCCCAAGGAAGTCCGGTTGGCATCATGGTAGCATTTCCAACTTGGTGACTGAAAAGCATTAAGAAATAAAGCAGAAAAAAAATTTTTTTTTTACAGTCAGGAACCTAAAGGTAAAAGTATAGAGATGAGATTTGAGGTCTTCATGTTGGAAAAAGCTAGAAAGTCTATTGTAGGTATATTCTGAGGGGCCTGTGACTTTACTAATTTTTGCCCAAGCCTGACTGCTAACATGCAAGTGGGCTAAAAGTATTGTCTGTGTAGATGGTATCAGAGTTGCAAATAGGACCAGAAAGCTGGATCAGGGCAGAGAGTCACTCCTAAATATGAGAAAAGCATATAAGAACTATTAACTGTAACCCCCATCGATCTGACCTAGGGCTCATGTCTATTTGTCTGTAGCACAGGAGCCTGTGTAACCTCTGCATCCTTGTCAGTCTGAGCTTGAATTCCATGGCCACAGCTAGGAACATTCTAGGCTGCACTCACTTCAGGACCAGTCTTGCTAGAGTGGCAGAGTATGTTGTCCCAGTCTCCCTTCGGAGAGTGAGGCAGTTTCTACTATTGCTGTTCTACAACGTCTTGTAGAGTCCCACAAAAGGGTTTATGATGTTATTCCTGATGGAATACATCCATATTTATTTTTTCCTTTCTTTATTTCTTTTTTCTTCCTATATTCCCCCCCCCTTTTCTTCCCCCCTCCTTCTTGTCTTTTGAGCTTTACAGTGTGTATGTGATCTGAAGATACATGGGTATTTTGGTGAGCTCAGGACTTTCAATTATCTGACTAATTGAAAGAATGAAGACACTTGGGACAGTCTCTCTTGACTTTTTAAAGATATACTTTCCTAAGACAGATAAAGAGACCAGAGTACAGTTCATCTGTGGCATATGATAATGCCCAGGATTGAACCTGGGACCTCTGGACCTCAGGCATGGAAGCTAAATACATTCCCACTGCCCTATATCCCCAGCAACGCATAGCCTATTTAGAAAAAAATTGTTTACTTCCTTTTCCTTGTAGGTGACACTTTGATATATGATAATTTCCTTTCTTACATTTTGTTTGAGAGTTAAGAGATGCCCAAAACACAGACTCAGTTATCATCAAGATATGGTCTTCCCTTTAGTAGTGCTAGTTATCATCTCTGTATTAGAAGCTTGTGCTACAGTAGACAACAGTAGATGATGCCCATGTCTGTGTCAGATAGCCCTATAGTTTTTATATGGTTACCTCCATGCATGGGGGTTGAGTATTTTCAAAGTATTCAGTAACTACCCATCAGAAAACTACTTGATACTGAAGTAGTAAACTATTTCTATGTGTTTCTGTAAAAGCATCTACCATTTCTTAGTGTGTCTTCTGTGTGCCCAATAATGCTGCCTTCTTCTTATTAATAGCCTTCATCATATTCTTTTGAGACAAAGCTATATCCCCTTTTTAATAAATGAATAATTTCAACTTCAGAGAGTCAGTGACTGGCCTCAGGTTATATAACTGCCTCGTCTGTGGTATGAGTGAATAGTGACATGTTCTCAAAACCTCTTTTCTTTCCTTGTGAGATCTGGGTATTCAACAGAAATATTACCAACCTCACCAGCCCTTTGGACATGAAGGAAAAGACACTTTGTAATTTTTTTTTCAGAAGTGGACTCTAGGGAACATTTTAAACACAGTGGATGATTTTGCACGAGACTGTGTTTAATTTCAGAAACGGTGTCCTTTGTTGGCAAAGACCATCAGATGTAATGTCATCGGCAAGCTCTCTGAGTGTGTGATTTCATAAAGCTAGTGTAGCGGTTTATTATTATAAAATTAGTATAGCATAGAACAAACGTGGGATGCCAGCCAGACGAAATAGACAATGAATAGTTATATAAGGTTTTGGAAGCACATGTAGTGGAACACAAGCTCAGTGTATTTTCTCCTCAATTGTCCGCTGTTTGTTAATGTTTCCTTTTCAACATGATTGCAGCTCAGTTTAATAGCACTTGCCATCTCAGGCTTTATGGTGCCAGGACTGACATAGTTACATCCCCTCTGTGCTAAAAATATTGCGTGTATATATTCAACCACAGCCCGACATGTTTAGCTAATGGGTTACTCAGGAGCCATGTGCTTATATAATTAAGTGATGTATGTAATTTTGTGTTAACACATTGGCAATGGGGGTTCCCTGGTGATTGCAAGGCTTTCTTCTGTGTAAAGTGTGACATTTTAATTCCCGCTGAACAATTTCCTACCTTGATTTGCCTTGTTTTTGTAGCAGGGGATTATTTTACAATCAAGATAAAAGCATTATTTATGAAATTTCCAGACTATCCCATTACTGGGAACTTTTAACTGCAGATCAATCTCCTATTTTATTGATCTTTGTTCACAATCGTTATTGGAATTTAAATTTAATCTCTACGTTATAGTTGACCCAGACTTTCATCTGCAGGCACATTTTTAGGCAGCTGTACAAGGTGAGACACTTAAAAAGTGATTCTCACCAGGCTGTTTCCCATTTTCCCAAGGGAACATTCATATCTCTTCGATGTTGCTGACATTTTCCCTCTGTAGAGTTCTCCAAGAGAAACAGCATCAGGGTGGGTTTGAGAGTCTTGGCAAAACAAGTCAGATATCTACTATAAAAATACAGAGTAGGGCCAGGTGGTGTCACACCTGGTGGAACACACATGATACAATGCATAAGGACTGGGGTTTGAGCCTCCCCTCTGCCGCCATTTCTGCCTCCAGCAGGAAAGCTCTGCAGGTGGGAAGACAATGCTGTAGGGGTCTCTCTCTCTCTCTCTCTCTCTCTCTGTCTCTCTCTCTCTCCCTCTCTCTCCCTCTCCCTCTCCCTCTCTCTCCCTCTATCTCCCCATTCCTTCTCAATTTCTGGCTGTCTCTATCCAATAAATACATAAAGATAATAAAATGAAAATTGAAAAAAAAATTAAAAGAAATAAATACTGAGAAAGCAGTTTTCTGATAAGCATTTGTCTAGTGGACTACAGCTAGACCTTAAGCATTATAGAATGGAGGGGCCAGGTGGTAGCGCAGCAGGTTAAGCGCACATAGTGTGAAGCGCAAGGACCTGCGTAAGGATCTCGGTTCGAACCCCCAGCTCCCCACCTGCAGGGGGGTTGCTTCACAATTGGTGAAGCAGGGCTGCAGGGGTCTATCTTTCTCTGCCCCTCTCTTTCTTCCCCTTCCTCTCTTAGTTTCTCTCTGTCCTATCCAGTAACAACAATAGCAGCAACAACAACAATAATGGTGGGGGAGATGGCCACCAAGAGCAGTAGATTCTTCAAAAAGGTTGTAGAAGGAATGAGGATGGTATGCACATCTTTCTCCTTATTTAGGCCAATCTTGGCCTAAAGAAGGTACTACAGACAGGATAGTAAACCACCAAGGACAGCCAAGCCACCTTGCCTTCTTCAGAAGTATTTCCTTTCTCTAGTGGGATACACAGCCCTTGCCACTGAATAAGCATTGAGCAGTGATTACAGACAGAGCCACTGCTTGAAAAATGTCACACACACACACACACACACACACACACACACAGTCATGTGTTCTGTAAATGTTGATTGAACACCTACTCTGAGTGCAGTGCAGTCCAAGAAAGAAAAGTTCCCCCTCTAGCTGAGGTGAAGAAGAATAAAGAAGCTTTATAATGGACGTGATACATGGCGAGTCTAGGAGAACAAGCAAAGGTGAAAAAGGAAGCATTTTGTCAGGAAGCCCAGATTCTTGGGCACATGGGTGATATGGTTGAAACTGGTCGGAATATAAGCTGGGAGACTCCAAAGTCCTGATATGCGTATTCCATTCTTCTTTGACCTCTAGAAGTTCTAAACTCCAAAGTTTTTCCTGGCTGAGAGAGAAGGTTTTATTTTTTCTTCCAGTCCAGCTTGATTAAATTATATATATAATATATATATACTTATATATGTATATATATGTATATATAATATTTTACAAAGGCAAACAAGCAGGTAGCATGCGTTAATGCCAAATGCAAGGGTGTACTTCCCTCATGGTTTCGCAAGTATTTTTCTTTAGAGTTCTCCCATTTGGGTCTGAGCAAACAGCTGGGAGTGTGGTGCACAGAAGTCCCGCCAGAAGGACCCACAAGCTCCAAGTGAGCTTTCTCAGTTGTGTGTTTTGGCATTGGAACACAGTGGGAATGTCCTTTTGTCGACTCCCATTTGACTTTATTAATTGCAGTTCCTTGGAAAGTGTGTTTCTAACGTGGTCTTGGAATGACAGCTCACCCCACAGAGACCCAAGTGGAGGTATTCAGGGCCCATTGAAATGCCATCTGCTGCCAAGGCATTGCTGTTGGTCCCATGCAGCCAAAAGGCTGCAAACTATGCCACGAGCTGTGTGATTTGGGTGGATCACAAACTCTCCAGACCGCCTTTTTCTACTGTGCAAAAGTTATGGTTTGGACTAGAGAGTATCTACTGTGTTCCTTAAGTTCTGAGATTCCCATCATTTTAAATTTCTGGAAGAAGACTCCCACTGTCATCACTTGATGGACTCATCAAGTCCTTTGGTTCTGAATCCATTTGAAAAGCCAAGAACCATTTTTTGCTTCACGTCTTATAATGATTCTCTGGCTGTATATTTTAGGAAGTCATTAGCCACTAGCACTGGAACCCAGATATTAATTTTTTAACCTACAAAGAGAACATTTAACATACAAAGAGCCTGGATGTTCTAATCCATTTTATTAGCTCTGTCACAAGAGGCTGACACCTAGCAGCTCTGTACTGTTTCCAAGCCCTCCACCCCACCCCCACTTCCCTGAGCCCTGAGGCTGTAGTTAATAATGTCAAAAGAATGTTTTTAAATTGCTCTTATGTTGATTCCAAAGAGTCAGAACACTCACGTGGTTAAAGTCCTGGGCTAGGAGTCAAATTCTAAATTTAATTCCAGCCTCTAAGAATGTCTTAGTTTCTCGCTTCCTCATCATGCAGCCCTGTTTCAGTTTTCCCGTCTGCAAAATAGGCCTATAAGAAATATCTGCAAATGGTTTGATTGTACACAAGGGCTGGCATTTTCCTAGGGCAGAACATCTGTTTTCATCCCATAAGAAGAATTAACAAAAGCCCGTTGAATATGTACTTTGTGCAAACACCCTATGTTTAGATGCTGATGAATTTCAGAGGGTCAGCAAATACTGCCTCCTCCTCCATTATTATGATTATTATTATTAATTATTATTATTATTACTTTAACTCAGCAAGGCTAACTAGGGAATTCATTTTGGAATAGAAAGACATGAAAGAAAAGGTATTCCAGCTTGCACAATAGTACAAAGAAGAGCAAGAGTCATCATGTTTGCTAAAGAACTCACAGCTGTTTAATTTTATAGTAAAATCACTTGAAGAACTTCGCTAATTCAAAGACAAAGCTAAATAACTGGTGTTGCAAAACCGAACTTCCATGTGAGTGAAAAGCCAAGTTTCATACTAATCTGTCCCTAAGATCTTACTGAAAATACAGAGCATTTTTGTTAAGGTTGGTTGGAGGAGCCGCTTGTATAGAAAGAAAGGACACATAAAAGAGGGAAATGGTATATCTCTACTGGTAATATGATAAAAAGAAAAAAAAAAGTTTATGTTCTCATGTACTTTGCCCCCAGCTTTTTCTTAAGCTGCTCAAGTGTGCTTTGATATCAGTTCTGTTTGCTTTTAGGGGGATGGGCCTGGTAGGCAGGAAATTATCAAAAGGCATACAGCAGAAATTTGAAATAGTGTGGATTATTTTTTTAGAATAAAATACCGAATTAGGTAACCAAGTACTAAATTTGGAGTTCATTTTTTTTTTTTTTTTTTTTTACAAAATGTTATTGTTAGGGGATATAGAAAGATAAAGTGACTATATTTTATAAATGCCAAGATTCCCTATACTGTTTGTTGTCAGAAACAAACAAACCAGTCTTTTTATAAATAAATAAATAAATAATGCCTTTTCTTCCATATTAGGGAATTATTCAGACTTCTTTCCTTGGTTCCTATAATTCCAAACCAGTTGGAACATCAGTCTATTTTTGGCTGTGAAGGAACTTTTAAAATGTGGGCATGATTTTTTTTTCAAGGTTCTAAATCTCATAAAAATCAGTGTGTCACAAATATGCCTTAGTTGTGGCTGTAAATACAGGAAAGGCATTGTATTCCAGAAAGACAGAGTTTTAATTGCCGTATTACAGATTTCACCCCAACCTACCTCCCAGCCCTTCTCGACGTAGGAGGACTGCTAAATGTAAATTCTAAAACACATAAAACAGCATGAGGTTGTGATTTGTGACTGTTCCTGTCCAGGAATGAATGTTCTTACCTGTCTTTAATTAAACTCTGTTCTTATATGGTCTTCCCAACACATCACATCAATTCACCACGAGAGGGCAACCAAGAGTTTCCTTTCAACTAACAAAGCTTGAAATCAGTTTTAATCTCAGTTAAATTTGTGTTAACTTGCTGAAGGATGTATGGGCCGCCCGCCTTCTGCTTACCACACAGGCAGTCTCCGAGTTTCCACTAACAGATAATAATAATAATCCAAATAAAGCTCTTCTGAGCGAAAATGTGAGCTGACTGGGGAAGCCAAGAGCTTTTGCCCAAATAAGGATCCCTTTTGTGGAGACCCCGTGTAGTAGATAACCATCAACTGACATGAGTGAATGATGTTGGATGCTGAAATATGCATACCATGTGCTATAAAAGAGTTTGGAATACAAAGATAAATACTGTGGTAGTTATTATTAGAAACATGCCAGAGGTGTGCAGGCTAAATCATTGGATTGAGTTCAAACTTGCCAAATACTTTAATAAAACTTAACCATATTGTGTCATAGAGCATATTATAATCATTGTCAGTTTTGTTGCTGTTGCAAGGATGTTGGTCTTAGTCTCTCCTCTCTTTCTGCATACAACTGCCTTAAATGCTATATAGCAACTGGTGTTCTAAAAAAAAAAAAAAAGAAGAAGAAGAAAGAAAGAAAAGAAAATATTTCCTAAGTTTACTTCCCTGGCTTTCTTTGTTGTTCTTTTATTTTTTACAATGAGAACCTTAAAAGAGAAGTCGGGAGGGAATCCTTAAACAAATCCAGGTGGATGTGTGGCCTTTTGATTGGCATTTGTATTTGGAGAACTCTTAATGTCTAGTTGTGTTTCTCTGTTGCTACTGCCTGCAGCATCAAGAGGTGTGAGATTGGAGGGACTATACTTAGTTTTAGCTACTGTGACAAGTTATTTGGGAATGTGGAACATTGATGGGGCTGGTAGGGCACTGAGCAGCCCTCGTCACAGAGTGATGTCTCAGTGCTAATTTTGGTGCTAGGAACTGAAGAAAGAATGAGTCTCTTCCTATGCCTCCTAAAATGTACATTCTTTTTTGTCCTGTCTGCTTTTCTGGGTCTATCCGAGTAGCCGCTGTTGGTGAACAATGGAATTTTATGTTGCAAAAAATCGTAGGACTTGAAACCAAGCTAAATAGGTGATGCCCTTGCCTTTAGGCCTGTTTCAGTTCACTCTATCCACTTGTTGATGAAGTCTCTAAACAGAAAAGCACAACCACATTTATTCAAGAGTTTATAATTAAGAGCTTTCTACCTGTGTCGGATGGTTGGTTGTGCACCTGGTAAAGTAAACACATTGCCATATTTAAGCCTCCAGTACCCACCTGCAGGGCTGAAACTTCATGTGTGGTGAAGCAATGCTACAAATCTCTCTCTCTCTCTCTCTCTCTCTCTCTCTTAATTTTTGTTATATTTATTTATTTATTGAATAGAAACAACCAGAAATTGAGGGGAAGGTGGGGATAGAGAGGGAGAGAGACAGACACCTGCAGTACTGCTTCACGACTCAAAAAGCTTTCCCCCTGCAGGTTGGAACTAGGGACTTGAACCCGGGTCCTTGTGCATTGTAACATGTGCGCTCAACCAGATGGTCCACCACTCGGCCCCTGCAGGTGTCTCTCCTCTCTGTTCCATACTTTATCAGAGGGGGGAATAAAAAGCCACTGGAAGTGACAAAGTTCTTAAGGAGGCACTGAGCCCCAGTGATAATCCTAGTGGGGGGAGGAAAATTCTCTTCCTTTTAACTAGCCCAAATCACTGGATCTATTTTCTCTTATTTGATTTACAAATGACTTACACTATCCCCAACCCATATTGGTAGCAGGAGAGAATAATTAACAAAATAATTGGACGGTCTGTTTTCTCCTCTCTGTTATCTTTTCTCTCCCTGCTGGACTGGTCCCCTATGTCCATTGTCAAGGCTTAACAACTACTTTGACATCTTATTAATGAAGTTAATAAAATAAAATCTTCATCAGGGCCATTTAGTAACTTGAGTCAATGAAGAACGGATAAGACTTTTACAAAGGAAACATCTCAGCTTTGACAATATTTTCAGGTACTACTATCTGTCATGGTCATCCTTCATAATAGTGAATACAATTTTAAATTGTATCAAAATTTTGAATTGTACTCTTTGCTGATTAGTCTAGCTTCAGATGTTAATCTTCTTTGGTGTACTCTTTAACACAAAATTCCAAGGAGATAGCTGTAATTGTGGCATTGAAATGTTGACATTACCCAAGCATTACCCAAGAGAAAAAGAGACTATATAAGCCATATGTAACTTACAAATTTTTAATAACCACATTTTAAAAGGTTTAGAAAAGCAAGCAGAATTTAAAGAATATTTTTGTTTAATCCAGGGTATCATCTACTGCTATATATATATATATATATATATATATATATATATTATAGTTAATATAAAATATTGAGGTATGTTAGTGGCTGGGAGGTGGCACACCTGGTTGAGTGCACGTTACAATGTAAAAAGACCCAGGTTCAAGCCCCCCAGTTCCCACATGCAGGGGGAAAGCTTTGTGAGTGGTGAAGCAGGGCTGCAGGTGCCTATCTCTGTCCACCCTCTATCATGCCCAACCTCTGGATTTCTGACTATCTCTATCCAATAAATAAATAAAGACAATTTTTAAAAATTAAAAAGGAGAAAAGAATATTTTTAAAAGAAAGTGTCCTTAAGTGCGAAACTAGCAGGGCCAAACCACAATCTCCCATAGGCGGTGGGGGAGGGGGTTCGAGGCCAAACCAATGTGAAGCATAGCAACAGAAAGCTTCATAAGCAGGAAAGGAGTACTGTAGGTCTTTTTCTCCTCTGTCTCCCTTCCCCTCTCCATTTCTCTCTCTATATATATATATCCAATAAATAATAAAGTAAAATATTGAGATACTTCCTTGTTTTGTGCTGTTTTTGAAATCCAGTGTAAATTCTTACACACCCAGCACATTTGAATTTAGAAGAGATATATTTCAAGTGCTCCACAGTTAATGATGATCATATTGAACTCAACAGCATTAGCAATCAAAGAAAGGCTTCATTTTACATTGAAGGAAAAGATGGGGAGAAATCCTAACCTTTCCAATATATTCTCTGTCTTCATCATAAGACTGATGTTAGAATTTTTCATACCATCAAATATTGACCTGCACCATCTGATAGCAGCATCTTACTTGGATTAACTGAGCACTCTCACTATGCTTGCAAGATTATAATCATCTGCCCTTATTTATGATATCCTTAGTTACTATATACCTTGTCACAGCCTCTCCAGATACACCCCGGGCTTCTTCCTCTTCCACTTTGGATGTTCACTCTTCCCTACTGTAACATACACCCTCTTCTCTACAATCTGTGAATTCCTGGGGACCACAGTAGAATCCCAAAAAGCATTTTCCAGTATTTCACCTTATGTATATTCACAAAGGAAACTCCAACATGGCCACTGATAGCTTGAAAGAAACAAGGGATGAGAAGGGTTAACCTGAACAAAGATGATCGTCTCAGAGTGTCATATAAGCAGGTAGTCATCCTCTTACTTTTTGTATATTTATTTATTTATCCCCTTTTGTTGCCCTTGTTGTTTTACTGTTGTAGTTATTATTGTTGTTGCTATCGATGTCGTCCTTGTTGGATAAGACAGAAAGAAATGGAGAGAGGAGGGGAAGACAGAGAGGGGAAGAGAAAGATAGATACCTGCAGACCTGCTTCACCGCTTGTGAAATGACTCCCTTGCAGGTGGGGAGCCCGGGGCTCAAACCCGGATCTTTACTATGGTCCTTGTACTTTGCGTCACTTGCACTACTGCCTGACTCTCTTTTTTTTCTTCCCTCTGTTAAGTGAGATATCCTCCTTCAATTATACTTTCTGAAAGGCTGAGAAGTATAAAGGGAGCAAAAACTCCACTTTACAAATTTCTTTAGCAATCTTAAAAAAAAAAAAAGAAAGAAAGACTTGGGAAGTTGAGAGCCTATTGTTTAATGAGCTTTTCCTTCTCATAATAACATATTTGAAAAAAATGACGTATCATACATAATAATAGTCTAAGTCTGTAATAAACTAGGTATATTCATGTTACACACACACATACGAAAACGTTTTTCAAGTAGGAATGTTCTCATTAGAAATCAAACAAATCAGTTATCCTCAAATGGAGAAATAAATGGACAGAACTCTTCCATTTATCTGAGTTTTAAAGCTGTCCTGGTATTTACTACTCTGCGTGAGGCTATTCCAGTATAAAAATGTAACTTTCAGTTCTTTGCTGTTGTGTTCAACGGTAACACCACAGAAGATATTGATCATGGACTAAAATGAACAGGCTTATTGATATGTAACAAGAGAAAAAAGAGAGACAACATTAATTCTAGGTTTGAGAGGTCCTGTCTTTATGTAAAGCATCATAAATTATACAAATAAGAATGTTCTTCAAAAGCATTTCCAGCATCAAGAAAGCAATAAGTAGGCTAAAACAGAAAGCTCAAATACCTTAAAGTAATATTCTATTCTCTAGTTTGTTTTATTGTATGTTTTTGTTTTGGATAGAGACAGAGAGACTTTGAGAGGGAAGAGGGAAGATAGAGAGGGAAAGAGAGAGACAATGGCAGCATGGTATCACTATTCACGAAGCTCCTTCTGGGATGGAGACCAGGGGCTGGATCCAGAATGCTTGTGGGTGGCAACATGGTAATTATGTGCTTCTCCATTTGTGCCACCCAGCAGTCCCCAATATTCTATCCTTCCAGACAAGTATATGAATAAAGATCAAATCCATGTTACTGGCAAATTTTCAAAAATTAGAAACACGAGTTATTTATAAGTCCTAAGAGAATACACAATGAGCACTACTTGAAGACACTTACTCTAATTGTAATGACTTTCATGACTTCTCCCCCACCCCCTTGACTTCCGGCATGATCAGAATTTTATGTTCAGAACTGAGCCTGAGACATGAGGGGATCTAGAGCCTGAAAATGGCACATGGGTACTTGGTACCGGGGAAGATGAATATTACAAGAAAGAAGTTGCCAGGTTGACATAATCATGAGAATGTGGTCATTCTTGGGATTTATTTTTGGTTCTGTTGGGTGTGTGACTCAACTAGGGGAAGAAGTGTGGAGTGTCAGCATCCATTCAGTTCTGGACTTGGACTTGAGGACCCAGCTATGCTGAGCTCTCTGCTCTCACATCTCTTTATAGAATATTTGACATTCTAAAGCAAGATCATCATTTTAGATTTCTTGACACCACCATCATTCATTCAAAGATGATTTAGGGGGTTGCGAACTCTCTTTGAGTCACAACTTGCAGTACCTTACAAGGCCCAGAGGGGACTTGTTACCAAGAAGGATGCTCTTAAATGCTACAGGAGGAAGCCAGAGGAGACCAGTGCAAAGGTGGGAGTTGGAAAGACTTGGCAGAGATTTCAATCTCCTTCCCAATTTCCAGAATTTTCTCTATACAGAATAAATCTCTGGGGCTGGATGGTGGCACACCTGGTAAAGTGCATATGGTACCATGCTCGAGAACCTGGGTTCAAGTCCCCAGTCCCCACCTGCAGGAGGGAAGCTTCATGAGTGGTGGAGCAGCTCTGCAGGTGTCTATCATTCTCTCTCCCTCTTTCTGTCTAGATGTGTCATCAAATACTAATAAATGGAAAAATGGCCACCAGGAGTGGTGGAGTTGTCACGCAGGCACCAAGTCCCAATGATGACCATGGTGATAAAAACAGAGACCGGGGATAAATCTAAAAACCTAGAATCTCTCCGGAGTTACTCTACACATAGATTTTTTTTTTCCTACTGAATTGATTATCTCTACATTTAACTTTTCTTTTTTTATATATTAATTTAATAATGGTTGAAAAGATTATAGGAGAAGAGGGGTGCAATTCCTACCACCAGAGTTCCCTATCCCATCTCCTCCTTTGGAAACCTTCCTAGTCTTTATCTCTCTGGGAGTATGGACCAAGCAAGGATCATTATGGGGTGCAGAAAGTGTGATGTCTGGCTTCTGTAATTGTTTCTCTGCTGGACACGGGTCTTCACATAAATTTAACCCCCAAATACCACCTGGCCTTTTTTTTTTTTTAAGTAGCAATAGAAAACACTTCTAATCCTTTCTCTTCCTTGTAGAAAATCCTATTGGAGACTTCTAGAACATTTTAAAATTCCATTGGCTATTACTACATCACTTCAAAATATTCTGTAGATAACATCTGAGCATTTAAATCTCTCTCTCTTCAAGACACTGATGGGGAAATCAAAATAGAATCCTGCCTGTCACTGCTGGTAAAACTCCACTACAAAAGAGGCTTGCTTGTGTTTTAATGACAAGAATGCATGGAGTCACATGCTTTCAGACCAATTAGCAATACAGATGAGCCAGCAAGTCATGTTCCATTTATAGAGTGGGGGGAGGGCAAAGCCAAATAATCTGTGTTTTTAAGTGTTTCTGAGAAATGAAGACCTCCAGGGCAGAGAGAAGGCAGATCAGGAAATAGCTATGCATATCACATGCCTAAGAAATTACTAAAACTTTGATCAGGAGCTTTAACAATTGCCTCAGCATTCAGCAGTATGAAGCAAGGAGTAAGACTGGGCATGTTTTTGGAAGGGATTACAGGAGTATTTACTTACATGGTTTGTTGAGCAGTCAATGAATGTTTTGAACTTAAGCTGCCTGACAAATGCAGTAATACATTTTACTCTCATTAGTGATTTTGGGCATCTCGGTGATTTTGACAAAGGACCAAAGTGACTGGACTTGATGTAAAACCATTGTTTTCACCCTCTTTCTAGCAACGCAACCACTCTAGAGAGGACATTCTGTATTCTGATACCACTACACATGCAGAAGTGTACTTTAGTAGGCGCTGAGAATCAGACACTAGCAGAAGAGGGCTTGAGCTAAGGCGCATGTGAGAAGTCCAGGTCAAGGTCTCTACACCCAGCCAACATCTAGAGTAGAGAGTAAGTGACAAGTGTGAGCATTCACTCCGTGAGGCACAGTCAAGAAATTTAGGGCAGTGTAAACTTGGTGGCCTTTGAGAAAAAATGGACAATTAAAACTGATTCTCATCTGGGGACATTACTTTGGATTCATCTTTTTCATGCCTTTATTTGAGGAGGGAAAAAATGATTTAAAAATAGAGATATTTGAAAATTTCCAAGGATAAAAACTCTTGCAGTGCATTTTAAAAACAAACAAACAAACAAACAAAAACGGCTCCCATGACTTATAATTCAGCAATTAAGTTAGATTGTCCCAAAATATAAAATTGTGCTTATTAATGGCCCATATGCATTCATACTTCAGATAGTAAAGTTGCTTCTCAGAGATTTCTGCAGGGTAAGTAAGATTGCTTATAGGAAAACCAAATACAAGTAAACTTAACTCTTCTTAAATATATGTAATTAGTGTTTTATGAATTCATAAGACAACTCAGTCAGTTAGCTGTTGAATATCTATGGCCACAAGTTCTCTGGCATCCCTGGTATAGAATAATAGTGAGCGTTATGAAACATAACTGTGTCCTTAAAAAATTCAGGGGATCACATACATTTTTGAAGTAAAAATCTTGACTTTAAATTAAATCCAAAAATGATGGCTGAAAGCTTGTTTTTCTTTTCTTTCTTTTTTCCCCCCTCAGTATTTGAGTACTGAATTTCTGTAAGAGATTATCTGTGAAATGCCTTTCTTTTATTACACCCATAAATTTCAGGAGTGGCTTTGATCAAGCCTTCTGCCATCCGTGGTTTCTAGATCTCTTACTCATACATTAATAACTTTAAAACACCCATTCTATTTTTGTTGCAGTGAAAGAGGAAGTTTCTAAATAGTCCAAAGGAAAATAGTGAAGATAGAACACAGAAATGATAACTAAATTAAGATAGGGGCCCCCCCTCCCAAAGAAAAAGAGCAACACTCCATGTTGAAACTTGCCAAAGTATTTTAAGATTATTGTCTGTAAAGAAATGTACCAGAGAACTGAGATCCTCAGAGGAATGGAATTACAGAAATGCAAAGTATTATCAGTAATGCAACACTATACATAGAACAATGTTTGTCAGTTCCTAATCCTTCAATCAGTTAAGTTTAATTTTCTGGCTTATACTTAGTATTACACACACACACACACACACACACACACACACACACACACACCTACCTCACAAATCAAGTGTGTTAACATTCTGCCTATATTCTCTAGACGTTGACCCCAGGAGTCAGGCTTTTAGAAAATTGATATCTAGTTTTCCATACCCTTAATTCAAGTCCCTGACACTAAGCAAGTTCTATCTCTGTGTAGAAGCTGACAAAGAATTTCTCAAGAGGCTATATCGTTGTGTTGGCAACAGAATCCTCTCTGCAAAATGAAAAGAAAGAGTTATTAACAGATGAGTCAATCCAGCTTTTATAGCAGTTTATCTCTGTGGTATTTCCAAGAGCATAAATGTTATTTTAAAAAAAAATGGTCATGACAGGAAGAACACAGTAGGAAAAAAAAAAAAAAAAAACAGGAGCAATTAAGCCAAAAGCAATTGACTTTGCCAGTAACTGCATACATTTCCTTTGTTTTATTATTATTATTGAAAAAGTTGAGGTTGAAATGAAAGTTCCCACACCTACACTTCCCTGAAATATAATTTCTCAGAGCCCGTGGTAAAGTAAATATATATGTTTGAATGTTTGCAGTTCTGTTTCTAGACTATGGTGTGTGTGTGTGTGTGTGTGTGTGTGTGTGTGTGTGTGTGTGTGTGTGTATGTGTACAGGGGAGAAGTCCAGCCAAGATTATCTTGATACATTGTCATTAAAAAAAAAAACTGACTCATTAATATTTGAAGAAGTTGAAAAGAACGAAAAAACAAAGCATACAGGTTGGGGATCCATGCAGCCTGGGGCATGTGGTGGTGGTGGTTGTTTGGGGGGCAGGAGGGGTGATTCTCCTGGGATTAACACCTATCAGAATAGCAGTTGACTTCACAAAGGTGAATACTTGTTAATTTCATGGCACTGAGTTAGAGGAACAGATGGGTAGTCAGAGAGGAAAGTTTTTTTTTTTTTAAAGATAGATCTTTCACTGGTTGTTAGCAGGAGAGTCAGAGGCCCATTATAAGGAGTTCCTGTGCCCTGTGCTCCAAGTTTACTGTGACTTTGTGACTTTCCTGGAGGTCACCTCATCTACTGCAGAGTCTGTACTGATGGGAACCCTACTAGGTGTCAGAGCTGTAGGGTGCCTGGGAAGGGCTATCTCTCACTCTTGCTTTGTGATATTTGATGTATTTTCATTTGGGGAAAGTTCCCTAGGGACTGCAAGCCCAAGTTAATGATCTGTCAGTAAATACCTCATTGTGAGACGCTGTGAATAAAGTCCAGTTGCCTGTGTTGGAAACTATCTGCTACCAGTTGTTTGACCTAAAATAAACAATTTCATTAGGACCTTAGTTTCCTTAGTCTGTAAAATAGGGATAACAATCATACCTTCCTACTGGCTTGTTGTGGTTTTAAATGAGTTATTGTATGCAAAGCATTCAGTAGAGTGATTGTTATAGCACAGTGCTGAGTAAGTACTGACTGTTACATGTATTCATATATAATGCTGAAAACATTCATGGAAAGAGCACATATCCTGTAATGAACCAGGGAAGACTAGGTAGTAAATAGGGACACACACACACATAATGGTCACTGCCCATTGATTGTTTCATACTATTTTATTTTGACATAGAACTGAATATAGTCTGTTAAGGCATAAGTGTGCTACTGGCTATCCAGAATGACTTTTGGTACTGATCAGACTCATTCAAAAATACTAGACTAAGTCTGACATCTTAGATTTGAATTCTCAGTAAGTACTTGTCCTTAGTTATTGAAAAGAGAGGCTTTAGATTGGTCAAGAACAACTGGGATGAGCTCTGTATGTTTTTGATATAAAAGAATTAAAGACTTAACTGTCTTATTTTTACTTATGACCTAGCAGCCTAGTAAATGATTTGTTTTCTTGATCTTGTAAGAAATAAAAAATGTAGTCCCAATACCATCACTTTGTTCTCCCAAAAGGCCACCCCTCCACCCAGTCCCAGAACTTTATCTAGGATCTCGTCGATTCAAAAAAGGACTTTAAACATGTGTTCTCAAGATATTTATGCACTCTGGGTGATGGTCCCACTGAGATCCAGACACTCTGATTTCACAGTAACCGTCCTGTCTCCATTCCCAGAAGAAACTTGGTTATGGGTATCTGTTTCCAGAGCTCGTGCAAGCAATAGTGAGCACAGTTTGAAGGTGCCTAGTGACTTGGTGTACTGATGTTAGCTCCTGAAGATATCAGAGGCCTCTGTGTAGTGGGCATCTTAGCTTCCACTAATCAACAGTCATTCAACAAATTCACATTAGTCAATGCTGAATCATGAGTGTTTGCTGGAGAAGATACAGAATGAATATGGTGTAGTCCTGCCCTTAATGTCTCTTCAGTTTAGTATAAATATGCCAGGAGCACTGTTTAGTTAAAAAAAAAAAAATGCAGCGATAACTCCATAATAAAATGTCAGAAAAAGAGTTCAGAGAAGAGAGGAAGAAAGGTGACTGCAATGGCTGGCAAGATGTTACTAACTGCCTCTGAAATATCAGTGCGCTTTGCCCTGTTAGGGACAATAGGCTTTTTCTTTCAAATCGAATCCCATTCAGAGTTTAAGTTTGTGTGACCACAATATTAGGTGCTAGTCTGTCTGTTCTAAATTTGTAATTCTCAGAATGTGCTGTGGAAGGACATGTACTTCTCTGGGTTTTGAAAACAGTTCACAAAGGATGGAGAAAATAGACCTGATAGGAGGCTGACTTATTGTCGGTTCCTGGAACCTTTGTGTTTATTTAAAACAGCCTGTTCAATGCAAGTTCTCTATCTAAAAGGCCTTTGGGATTTGAAAGCTTCTCTGGAAATAAATGCCTTTTAAAGGTTTAAATGTTTTTCACCAAAATGTTAAGATCATAGTAAGGAGTCTAGGACAGAGGTGACATTGTTTTGTTTCTTATAGTGAAGTGCCTTAGAGTTCTGTATGTCAGCTTTCTGCTCAGCTAGCATTTTGATTAGAGACATGAAAGTACATTCTTCCCTCCTGGTCATTAAAGACTTAGCACTTGGCTCGGTTGTGGAAACATTTCTGTGCTACACTGTGTCTCCAGAACCAAAATAGTCCACACCCTGGCTTCAATCCTTGTTGGTTCAGGCAAAGTGGCATCAGGCTCTAATTGGGGAGCAGGAGGTCAGGTTCCACAAAACAGGCTGGATGAAATCACCAGCCCTGTGCAGGGAGGTGGAGAGAAGAGAGAGCCCTCCCTGCCAGTCTGGCAACTCTAGCTGAGTCCTTAGAGCTCATCCCACACACTCCGTGCTAGTCACTGCTGTGTTTACATGAGTAATGGAGCTGCCGGGGGAGGGGAGTTGTAAGCAGATCGCTGAGCCTCAAGGCTCTCATTCTCATTCGGAGGGAAGCTGACATCCACACCAAGTCAAGACTTCCAGGGACCGGGAAGCAGTCACATGCTGTAGCTTTCATGAACACAGACATCGTCAGGCAGATGTTTGTCGACTGGAATGGGTAATGGCTACTTTCTCTTTGCTTGGTTTTTGTTTCTGAGCTTGTTTACCTTTGATAATTTCAGGCTAGCTTGCTGAGGTATGGACTTTGAAACAAAGGTCTTAAAAGGAGAGGAGATTTGGGAAGGGAGGTCTGAGCCCCAAACTACTTTTTAAACTTCTGTAAAGACTGTTTTTTGTTTTCTTTCTTTCTTTTCTTTTCTTTCTTTCTTTTTTTTTTTTTTTACCTTTACTAACAGCAAAACTGCTATCCATAGTAGAAAATCAAATTAGTGGAATTAGTTGTATTTGTAAGATGACAACAGTGTAGAAAGTCCTAAAATTGCAGCTGTGTGTGACCAAAAAAAGATTAACAACAATTAAGGGGGGTTGAGTTGTTCCGATTTGGCATGCCCTAGTCATATTTTGCAGTAAAAAAAATATATGAGTATCTTAAAAGGTCTTAAAAAATTGCCTGGGGTATAATTTACTAGTTTGGAGTTGTTGAAGGACTGGTTGGTTAATTGGCTGGTTTTAATTTGCTTACCTTTGAATGATTGATGAAGTTTAGTGTGAAAACTGATGCTGGAGAGTCCGTAGCACTCAGTAAACAGCAATCTTTCTTTTCCCTTTTTTTTCTGAATGGAACTTATAGGGATTCTGGCTCTACAGCAAGAGTGAAATACAGTTTTGAGTTATATCTTCTCTATAGCTTTGAAAAAGTATAATCTCCACAGAAACCAGTCTAAATTTCAGTGTGATCTTCAGTAGTTATTTTAAACAACTATTAAATCTTCCTTAGAAAAAAAAATGAAAGTCTGCTGATTTAGATGGCTATGCTCGATTGGAAATATGCTGATTGTAATATTCTTAATGAATTCATATAATAGCACTTTCAAATTGTTATCGTGAATTATCTTTGTATAGCTATCTCTCTACTTATTTCTATCATAATTTTAGAATATATTTATGTCTATACTAGTTCCATTATTATATTGACTTATCACTTAAGTTTCTTAAAGCAAGATAAAATACAAAACAAAACAAAAAATGACCTTTGTAGCTTGATTCAGGTTATCTTCTAGCCTTACACACTTTCTAACAATGGAAAAGTTTATTTTCCTTGTCATCATCCCTTAGAGCCAAGAGCTTCATTTAAGATATATATTAACTAGACGTGTTGAAGTTAAGAGATTAGTTGGGGAAAGACATATAGAAAAGTATAGTCTTCCAAGATACAGCCCTCCAGAGAGAGAAGTATAAAACATAGGTTGACAGCCACAGTTGTGTACATTTTTCTGAACAATTTGAGGGGATCACTGTAGAATGTTTTTAATGAAGAAACCCATGCAAATGTAAATGTACATCAATTGTTCTCTGTTTGATTTCAGCGCCAAACCTTAAAGGCAGACCACGCAAAAAGAAATCATGCCCACAGAGAAGAGATTCATTCAGTGGTGTTAAAGACTCCAACAATAATTCTGATGGCAAAGCTGTTGCCAAGGTAAGGTCGTTTGTTCCAGTATATTAATTTTGTTGCTTCCTTTTCTTTTCTTTTTTCCTCTTTATCTATCTGCTCTTGTGTCTTGGTGACGGTTTTCAATTCAGAATCTGACTTTGGTTGTCAGTTCTCTGCTGTGTCTGTTCTTGTCACCTCCCTTCCCTTGGGAGGAGGGAAGTACAGGCATTTTGATTAGTCAACAGAAAGACTTCCCACCTCCTAGTTGGGCCTGTTGAGTAAAGGACAGATGATTAAGCGCCCACGTCACTGAGGCTGAGATTTCATAGTAGGTGACACAATGACATAGTTTTCTCTGCTTGTATCAAAAATAGACCAGCTGAACCATCCTCTTTCTAAATATGTTCATCTAAATATGTTTCAGAGATTAACAGAAGATGAAATTAGAATGGCTAGAATTAATCTTTTTAGTTATGTGTTTTTTTCAAAGTCACCTTTGATTTGTACTAGAATAAAATTAAAGACACATGGCAAAATACTTACATATATTCATATGTACATTTTTATGTTTTTAATGATCTTTATTAAAGCATAACGAAAGTCCAAATTTGTTATTTTTTAGGGCCTAGGCACAATATGTCTAGGTATTGTATGCAATCTTCAAAGTGCAGTCTTGAAGTATTCAGCACCAGGAAGGTTGAAATGTCACTTCATATTTTTAGACTTATCGTTTGGACTTTTGTGGGTATGGGTCAGATTTCCATGGTTCTGTTAAGTAAGCCTTTGCATTTAGTTGTTGTTTCTGTGCCAAAGGAAGCAGTAGCCCTTTTAAGACCTCGATTGAAGACCAGATTTCACTGACATCTGATTTCCAGGTCCAAAGACTAAACTTCTGAAAATGGGAACATTTTCATTAGTGGTCAGTTTGGAAGATTATGATGTGGAATCTACTATTTTCTACTATGTACGTTACTCTTCCCTGTGGAACAAAGCAAATCCTAGACATTCCCCCTCTGTACTTCTCACTGCCAAGGGTGATTATTTCATGATGAGAAAGTTCTGAAGATTTTTATTTGATTAGGATTTCCATATACATCTAAGACTGCTAAGGGTTGAAAGGAATTCAACCAGAAGAAAAGTGGATCTTCTGACTAAAATCAAATCGAACTTTCCCTAAAGTTATTTTCACCCTGGTTGTCTTACTGTCTGCAAATGAGTCCGCATGGATACCATTAATGACATTTTCTAGTAAATGGGACGTCTTGGGTCTTCAGATACCTATCTAGAGAGCTTCAGCTTTCTTTGTCTTGAAGGTTGTCAGCAGGAGCAATTTATTTGCTATATTGTGGTTTGCAAGGTACAACAGAATGGAACAAGGAGGTTTTAATATGGCAACGTTCAGCAGAGCTTGCACTGTCAGTATCTTGTGTTGGCTTCCAGTCTCATCCCTATGAAATGACACCATGTTTACCCCAGCATATTCTGTACCTGAGCCCAGCAAGAGGTTCCATCTCATATCATTTGGAGTTATTACTAAAGTAAACCTCTGGGATTTTACAGAGCTCATACAGTTAACCTGAAAGAACAGCGCCTCTAATATCCCTCTCCAAGGAAAGCCTTTGGGATTCACACTAGGACCCACAAAACTGAAGAGTACAGGAAGTTGTTCTTCTATTAATATATTGGATATTCACCAACTTATCTTTCTTATGAAGCATAATAGTCAAGCCTGGGTTTTTGTAGTTACTTTTTCCTACCCACCTCTGGGGAGTATGCCATTCATAATCTTCCCAAAGAAGGGGGGACCTGGGAGTTAAACCCAGGGTCTCATATATTTAAGACAGGCATTCCTATACCCCCCCCCAATCCTTTGACTGTTGCTTTCGGAAGTGAATGGACAAATGCCATGCTACAGAGAGTTTCCAGAGAGTGGTTTAAATGCTCAGCCCTTTTTTAGAAGAGTCGGATTACAATTCTCTTTTTATAATTCTGCCAAGACTGCTTCGTCAAGGAGAGATTGGGTGGTGTGAAGTATGTAGGTTTGTCTGTTGACACTAACAGATAACAAAATCCCTACAGAATAAACAAGTCATACCTGGAACCAAGGTGGTCATTAAAAAGTCTTTCTTTGTCATGGCTGAGACGACCACTTGAGGCCAGCTTTTTCAAGCAGAAAGAGAACTATAGAGGAGTAATTAAAAAAAGACCACGACACCAAAGTTTCTTCAAGTGCAGCAGTGGATACCACTTGAAACTGTGTCACCCACATGGCATATCAGGCACCCATCCAGCCATTTTACCAGCTCCAAATTGTCTCAAAGTAGTCTTTTCTTAGGAAATGCCAGTACAGATGACAAACATGTGACCATTTAATCCGTTTGCTAAACTGGAAGCACCTGGGGAAAGTTTGATTATATGATGATGTGTGGCTGTTGGTTTCAATAAATGCCTCAAATAGACCATTTCTAACTATAGATAAGTATTAACTTTCTATAGCTCCATGGAGCAAATCTCTTAGAGTGAGAACCCACTGGGTTTGTTGTGTGCATGGCTGGAAAAACGAGTTATTTGTCTTTTGCTATTGAATGTTGGTTGCACTGTCTTATGGAAAACACAAAAACTAACTTTGCAAGACTGTTTTCTAAGTGATAAAAAGAATTCTGTGGCTTTTCAAAGAAAGTAGGTTACATAGAGGATGAAGCTACCAGCTCCCTGAAGTTATCATGAAAGTATACAACTCAGCTCTTCCATTTCTCTGGAACCATTTTACAGCAGGAAATCTGGGTCCCAAGCTTTAATTTATTATTAAGAAATCTGTGGTCCAAGAGGTGATACCTTGGAAAAGCATTGGGTTCTCCAGCATGAGATTAAGAGTTCAGTCTTTGGCAGTGCATGTACCAGAGTGACATTGTGGTTCTCTTTCTCTTTCTCTATCTTACTACCCCTTTCATTAAAAAAAAAATAAATAAAATCTTTAAAAAAAAAAAAGGAAATCATAGCCTCATTCACTGAGGAACGAAAGACTGCTGTTGATAGAAGGCAAATGACTTCCCACAATTTGTATGCACTTCCAAAAGACAGAAGTTATGTAAGAGGTGGTCTATTATGAAAGGGGCATAGAAAAGGAAATTATGCTGTGCAAAATATTTCTTTTCTTTCATCATTAACATACTTTTCAAAAATATGTTATAATTGTAAGGCTTTTTATTATTTTCAACATTTTCTATCCTGTTTAGTTCTCATCACTAACTAATATACAAAGACGATTCTCCTCATTTTCCTGAGAAAGAAAATGGAAGTCCCTTAACAAGCCAGTGACAGTTGTGAATTGAAACTGTAGCTTCTTTTTCTGCCTCTTCGGCACTGCTCATGTTGAAAAGTGGATTACTTATAACTCAATCCAGTGAAAGGATGTGGTTAATAGCAAATAAATAGTGGTTCATTCAAAATGTTAAAGGTGGATTCATTAATTAGCACTTTCTCAGTCACTTTGGAAACCCCAAAGCGCTTAGTGAACTCAACATGTATATGTGGTGTTCATAAGCTGTTTAAGTCAGGAAAAACAGCTAGTACTTAATGGCACCATGAAAAAGTTGGACTTCCTCATGTTCAACACAGAGACTAGCTCATGGCCCAAATTGCTGGGGAATGTTTTGAGAAAATGTAAAAAGCAAATGCATAAAGGAATTTGACTTGAACCTATCCAGAGAGAAATTAAAGGGGTTCGTTCATGTTCATTGAAGAAACGAATGGAGCTAGTCCAGGAAAAGAAGCCACTGTTAGCTTCTTACAAAGCAACTGTCCCACCAGGAACAGCCTTCTGGGAAGCCCACTAAGGCTCACTATAAAATTCTATAACCTGGCTTCACATGGAGTCTTTTCTTTATTAATACTTTATTTATTTATCACTGATTAGAGACAGAGAGAAATTGAGAGGGGAGGGGAAGGAGAGAGAGAGAGAGACAGGGAGAGAGACCTGCAGCCCCGCTTCACCACTCGTGAAACTTTCCTCCCTGCAGGTGGGGACCAGGGGCTTGAACATGGGTCTCTGTGCACTGTAATGTGTGCGCTTAACCCCGTGTGCAACCAACTGGCCCCACCTAGAGTCTTTTCTACAAAGCATGAGGGTGTGAATAACTCTGGGATTGGTTTATATACCCTTTCTTTGCTTTCCTTCTGTTTCTGAATGTTTCTGCACAGGTGAAACAGAAGATTAGACAACTCCGTGGACACTGAGGGGTAAACCAAATAGTCTCTTAACAATGGTACTTCTGACCTAATGTAGAAATTTGGCCCATTATCACTTACTCTATTTTATATGCAAACCCTTCATCTATTCCTGTTATTATAAGATTAAGTTTGGAGAGAGGCAAGACTAAATTCTAAACCCAAAATTCTATCCTTCATTTGTCAAACGACAATACACACAGCTTTGTCAGCTCAGCTTCAGTTTCCTCAACTGTCAAAGAATTCTGAGTGCCGTCTTTCTATGATTCTACCTAGACTGTGTAAAGCCCACAGCACTATATGTATTCATTTTGTATAGGATAAAGAAAGGAAAATTGAGAGGTGAGGAGGAGATGGAGAAGGAGAGAGGCAGAGAGATACCTACAGCCCTGCTTCACCACTAGTGAAGCTCCCCGCCAAAAGATGGGGGGGGTGAAGGGCTTGAACCGGGCTCCTTGTGCACTGTAATGTGTGCCCTCAACCAGGTGCGCCACTGCCTGGTCCCATGTTCTCTGTAATATTCTGTTGATATTAGTGCCCTCCTCCTTGCTCAACATACAGTAGAGTGAATGAAACCCTCTTATGCCTTGAAAAACCACCTTGTTTTATCTTTAGCTTCTCATTTGGTAAATCACATTTTGAAGCTTTAGATTTTGCATTTCCCAGTATAATAAGTATATACCTTTTTTAACTGGAAGTGTGTTTCCATTACAATTTAATATATTTAAGAGTGTCAGTAAACTATAGCGCTTTAAACCATAAGTCCTAGGATGAATTCTTGGGTTCAGACCCCAAACTCACCACTTACCAACTTGTATGTGAAGAACTAGCTAAGAGATAGAACATGATACTTGTATATCTAGTGTGCTGAGTTTTACTCCTGGGACTGCACATATAAAACTTTCTCTTTCTCATTCTCATGAAAGCAAATAAGTCTTAACTTGTTCATGATCTAGTATCTGTTACTCATCTTCTTAACACCTCATTTTCCTATTTTCTATTATGAGAATAACTTAACCTCTTTAGAGCATGAAATCAGACAGTGCCTTAAAAGAGAGCTTAGAATAGAGCCTGACTATATAAAACACATAAGCAAAAAAGAGAGAGGGAGAGAGAGAGAGAGAGAGAGAGAGAGAAAACAAAGAATGAAGGAAAAGAAGTCCAGAAGAGAACAATACCAATTGAAACTGGAGTGGTTTTATGATTTGAAAAAGACAATTAATTATATATTTCATCAGAACTTTAGACTCAACAATCCAAAATTTGGCAGTGAAAATTTATGACATTATAAATCTTCATAGAATGTTTGCCTAAATGTGATGTTACAAACTACTAAAGTTTGAAAGTATTTTAGCCAAAAATTCTACATGGGAAAGCATTCTAATTCCATTTCCACCACTCCTATAAAATTAAAAATCTTATCTAGAGGTCCAGTTGAATGAGTTATGCCAGATATTTTATTTTTCTCAGACCAGTCTAAAGATATTAAATTAGCATGTTCTCTTGAGAGAATAAGCAATAAAGAAAACCCTTGCAAAGAATATACTTCCGTTTAATAAATAAGCAGAACCTTTTATGTTTTTGATGTTTAGGAAAGAGAAGATGAAGAAAAGAAAAAAGAGGGGTCAAATCTCTGAAATGGGAAATGTCGAGTATGTGGGACATTTGTATTCATAACGTTTCCCCAGTCCTTGCCCTCTTCTCTGAATGTTGGATATGGAGATGTAAAGAATATTGGAATGTACACATTTCCCGTGGGCACACTTGAACTCAAAGTTTGACCCTTTGTACTTCCCCCTTTTACAATTAAAATAGCTCAGCAACTTAGTGTTATATTTAACAACCATCAAAGGCCTCCTGTAGAACACGACAAGGAGAAGGGAAAGGAACGATGGGTTAGCAGCTCTGTGTGCTGAGTCTCGCATTAGTTTCGAGTGTGGAAGGAAGTACAGTAGGCATGTTCACTGCCATTTTTTTTTTTAATTATGGAACTTTTAACTTAATCTTCTTGGGTTTTTAGCTGACCTTTGCTCTTTCCTTTGTGACTAGTTAATATATATTACAGTCTCCGTGCTGACTGAAAAGCAAGGAGTCAGCATGAAAGAGTGAGAGCCTTTGTTTTCTACTTGAGGTATGCCTCTCAAGTTACTGCAGAGACCATGGGGGTGCTCCTGAAGCCAACATCTGCTGGTATCAACATGTTTTTCCAGGTTGCTGGAAAGAGTAGCGACAAGATAAGTTTACTATGAAGAAATAAACTTATCTGTTACTTTAATACTAACTGCAAAATATGGGGCTGTTTAGTATGAGATCAGGGTTTGTTCAATAATGTTAACAGCTGGTGTCTCTTAGGAAAATAGTATATAAAAAGGCAGAGGAGGGGTCCTGCCAGATGCTCTGTTTCTAGTTTCTTATCAGCTCATTTAAGAGACTGGCAAAGTTTGGCAAATGGTAGCCTACTTGCCTACTTGGTAATACAAATAAAGTTTTATTAGAACACAGCCACAGGCATTCACCTATATATTATGAGCAACTGCTATTGTGCCAGAGTTCAGTAGAAGCCTACACAGCAGTATAGTGGTTATAAAGTTGTCACCCTAAAGTCTATAGGCTTTATAAAAATTTGCCATCCCCCTGATCTAAGACAATGCCTATTCAGTGATATCTCTAAAAAAAAAAAAAAAATAGTGATTAGCAGGCTCTGCTTCCAACTCAAATGCAGTATCACTAGTTATGTTGCTGCCTTTTTGTGGGCTTTCCAGTACTGTGTTGATGAAATGCTGTATGGTTTCCCTTTTTCAGGTAAAATGTGAAGCCAGGTCAGCCTTGACCAAGCCGAAGAATAATCACAATAACTGTAAAAAAGTCTCAAATGAAGAAAAACCAAAGGTCACCATTGGTGAAGAATGCAGGGCCGATGAGCAGGCCTTCCTGGTGGCACTTTATAAGTACATGAAGGAAAGGCAAACACCAATAGAACGAATACCCTATCTAGGTTTTAAACAGAGTAAGTATACGTGTTTTCATTTCAGAACTATCAAAATTGCTTAGACGCTTTGAATTGGCAATTTTTTTTTTAAACTCAAGTATTTTCTTGAAATCCTAATCTGGAGATGATGTTCTGTTTATACTAAATCTACAAATCATTCAAGCCAGGGATTTTTTTTCCCCTGCCTCTTTCCGCTACATTGTTCCCTTCTGGGGCAGTTGCAGTAAGATATTTTTAGGCTTGAATCCACTGATTATTACTGGAAATAGACATGTTGAAAGTTTCTCATTTTCTGTTTTGTCAATCTTGAGTGTCTGTAAAGCTTTTCTTCTGAGATAATAATATGACGTAGCTTTATCAGGCACAGATGTTGCCTGTGAAAAAGACAGCTTTGAAAGGGAGGACGTTAAAATGTGGACAAAGCAGCCACAAAGAGAAAATATATTTCTGAAGCCTCAGATTTGTTAAGAGACACAAAACCCTGGCTTCAGAGGAAACAAGAGATACAAAATTAAAAATGCGAGCTCACTTGTGAATTATTTTGACAAATACGTTTAGGTGTCATATATTTTCAAGTGGAACAGAGAACTCATAACTTAGCAGAATTCCACATAAAAAGAGAAGAAACCCAGAGCCTGTCCTGATTTCACAGCTGAAGATAAATTTTGCCTCTGAATTTTGTGTCAAACAAAGCTGTGAGCCCCTGGTTTGAAATAGTATTTTCTCCAAACGTATCTTCCTAGATTAAAACCATGTGTCATTTTGATGAAGAATGTCAAACCTGTATGTTTTTACAGAACAATTTACATACCTAATAGCATTTGGCACTGATTGCAGGAGAACACTTGCAGCCATTATAAACTTATATAACTACGAATGATTACAATGTTTGTCTGAAAACTGGTTGCTTGAAATAGAAGTAAAATTAATGTACTATGAACAGCTTTGTTGCATTATGCATTGGTTCAGATTAAATCAAGGCCCAGGCAGGGCTCTTGATAGCTTTGAAATAGTGCAAGGTTCAATGAGGCTTTTCGAATGTGTTGTGTCAGAGGCTTTTTTTTTTAATCTATTCTTTATTTCCCTTACCAAGTCATTACTTGAAATTCAGTTTTCCCCACTTGTAAAAGACTCAAATCCATAGCATTCCATTCCATGATATTTGGTGTAATGGAACAGGGTTTCTAGCTATTTGGCATAGTTATTTAAGATCATAGACATATACAAGTGCTACAAAGTGCAATATTTTAAAAATAAATATTTGCCACATCATACACAGGCAAAGTTAGGAATCTAAATGGAATCATGACTTAATTCCTCTGTGAATGATTATCTCCCTGCCCTTTGATCTGCTGCTGCCCAAGTGTAAATTTTTTTTCCTACTTGTTGTAAGGTACCATGTGTTGGTGAAATGCAGTATGAGATTTTCATATAGTACTGCCTCAGACATATTACTATAAAGGTAGCATATATTAAAGTGATTGCTATTTGTAGATCATGGAGAGTTCTTATCCAAGGGGAACATTGAATAATAACCTTTATTTGGTTGTATCTAAGGATTGAACACAACCAACCCCAATTTTGAAATTTCATACTTTTCCCAAAGACACATGAACTTTTCTTGGACTGCTTAGGGCAAGTAAACTAAGTGTGTCATCCTTCATCCTACAGGTAGAACTGTTTCTGTTATTTTCACTGTTAAGAAATATTTTAAGTGTTGATCATATATCCTGTTGTTGAATGCCCTTTGCGAATTACTTCCTAATAACTTTGGTTTCTAGAGTATATTAGTATTACTACTTTTTTTCTCTTTCTCATTGAAAAAACAAAACATACTGTTTGAATTGACACTTCTTGGAAATATGTTAATGCAATGCTTATCTAAATACTTATTGTCCCTCTAACAGTTAACCTTTGGACTATGTTTCAAGCTGCTCAAAAACTGGGAGGATATGAAACAGTAAGTGTTTAAGCAATTTAAATGAAATAATTTTGCAATCTAACTTCCCCCCCACCCCCTGATCAAAATGGAGAGAATATAAAAGCAAACCATCTCCGGCCACATTTTCAAATGACTCTACACTTTTAGGGTTTTTGTTGGGCCGCTTTTGGAAACGGTTCCAATTAGTTCCAGGTTTGGCAAAATTGTAAACTTGTCGTAAAAACTACAAGTGGAAAACATATGTAACTCTCCCCTGTCAGGGAAATTAGTTTGGTCTGTAATTTTTTCCCATGTTGAGAAAGGGCTATTATTGTACAACAAGCCAAGATTGCATAAAAGAAATTTCCCTTGGCAACATACCTGACATCTGTTCATGTCTAATATGGGAAATGTATTAAAAGCTTTCAAAAGTAATCAGTATTGGCCATTAAGGAATAGAATGCAGCAAAATGTCCTCTCATTCTAGGGCTAAGCAGTTTTATTAGACAAGGGTCAGTGCTGCATAAACAGGAAGTTATCAAACTTATTCAGAACAGGCTCTGACACTCTTTATCAGCTAATTCTAACTGACAGGAATGGGTTATTTTTAGCCAACAAGAAAATTTGATGGCCACGGATTTTTACAGCATGAATTTTGAACCAATAAAATATGAGAGAAACAAACCAAGATTGCAATCTTGAAATAAAAAAGAAAGAATTGCATTAATACATCACAGAGAGGTGACATCTGTAATAAAATCAGTTGTCATAGGAAGATGTCACCATTGGAAATATTCTCCACACAGTGATCAGATTAAGTTGTTCAGTTTCTTCTGCTATAAGGAATTAGTTTTTTTTTTCCTCACCAGGTAATATAAGATAGCTTTGTATCATAGTGAAATAACAATAAGAGACACATAGTAAAAAAAAATTTTTTTTTTGTCCAAACATAATAACTAGTGTTTCTTACCAGATGGGGTGTATTATTGCACAAACTAATATAGTGTTTTGATATCAGGAGCTTGGATGTGAAAAGATGGCAGGCATTATGTTATTCACATAATCTGCTATTTACTGTAGTATTATCTGCTATAAATTCTCACTAAAAATGTATTGATGTGAACAACATGTATGAAAAAAATATGCATTTAATATATGGACCATACAAATATGCTTATATGCACTACCTATAACTAGGCTTCAAAGACATGAATTTACTTAAAATAATTGTTTTATAGGGTGCCCTATGTGAAAATGAATGAAATAACTTCTGCTTGACTGGAATTTATAAAAAACAATAAAACTGACTCCTTGCCCCAGTAGCTCATAACTTTCTAAAATCTTGAGCTAATTATAGCTTTAATTCCTGTGACAAAGATAATTATGGAGTTAAAGGTAGTATCATAAATATAGAAGTTAATCCCTTTGCTGAGGTTTTTTTTTTTTTTTTTTTAAGTCTAGCTCTTAATGTTAAGGACAGGAATACAATTCTTATGCACTGTGATTACAGCTAAGTGACATGATATTGCACAGTCATTACAAAATAACTTTTAGACTCCCGAACTTATTGTTAATCACTGACAGGGAGAGTGCCAGAAAAATTCACAAAATTTAATTTCCTGCTTTTGTACCTTTGTCTCTTCACAAGCATTTTTCCCCCCTATGCATTAGTAAGTTGCTGTGGGATGTACAAAAGAGGCTCATCTACATTTTGGAAGCTTTTCAATTCTCAGAACAAATAGTATATATATTCTTTTGTTAAATGAATGCATTAATGAATGAATTACTGCACAGAAAAGGTAGGGAAAGACTAGTCCCCTGATTAGGTATATAGTACTTACTCATTTAGAAATGAAGAAGGAAAACTTACGATTTTTAAATGGGATTTTTGAGAATGGACAGAATATAGACCTGCTTGAGTGATCATGGTCTTCCAGGGAGAAACATTCAAATGGAAAAATAAAATGTAGAGTTAGAATAATGCCATACAGAGTTTAAATAACCATTATAGAGAGACTAGGTAACTGGACTAGGGAAAGTCACTATGAAAGAGATTCCAGAGAGAACTGTGGAGCCAGGTGAGGACAGCCCATAGAGACTAGACCCTGGAGCTATTCAACAGGCAGTAGGAGGGCTGGCCGGACGATTAATAACAGACTAAGCGTTGAACTTTGCCACTTATTCCCATATCACCACGCGTGTGGGTCAGGTGAAGCAGAGTGGGATAGCAATGTGGAAGACCGAATTGGTAACCGCTTTCCATCTGGTTTTGAATTTCATGAATCTTTAGCCAAGTCACCAGGAGTACTGTTGGCCTCTAGGATTACCCTTCTCACTCTTCAACTTGAGTTCTCACCATTATTTATTCATTTATTTATTTATTTTGGTTACAGCTATTCAGATTTTCATTTTGTCTCAGGTGGTCTCTAATAACTATCTTACTATAAAATCTGTCTGTGGGGCCACAAAATGATGAAGTTATTTGGTGATATTTTACCCACCCCTTTCTTTCTCACCTTGTGATTTACCTCATTTGTCCTTAAATTTGCAACTCCCACTTTACATTCTAGTCTTTAAATCTCGGAAGTACAGAATACATTTTTTTCTCTTGGTACATTTTGACTAATAAAGCTGTGAGGAGTTCGGTGAGGATAGAGTTTTGAACTCAGTCCAGAAGATGTATGAATGATAACCAGAGTCTGAGAACTTAAATTGTCATCACAGAATTACTGGAAGACACTTATCTCTGAGATTATCTGATAGCGGAGCAAGTGTGGACTTGTCATGTAGAGCTCAAAAGTGATCGTAGACTTGCCTAGATCTGTGGTTCCCAGAGCCTATTCAAAACCGGGGACTCAATTTTTCTATGGAGAACTTTGAAGTTAAAGTTTTCTAGACCTTCACAATGAGATATTCACTCTGTCGTGGCTGGACCTGAGAACCTCAGAATTCTTTTTCTGGGTTGCCAATATGATGTAAATCAAAAAAAAAAAAAAAAAAGATAGTGGTAACAATAATGATTACAACCTCCTGGCCCTTGAGGTTCCAAGCTTCATAAAGTGGCCCCCATGTAACTAAGTATCAAATAGGAAGCTGTCATCATACCATTGCCAGATAAGCAGGTGAGAATACTAATATTTCCTTGGCTCAAAAGCAGCATAAATGTTCCATTGAGTGTTTTTCCATTTGGGATAATATTAATTCAAAATACACTCACTATGCTCTTTTCATTTGGAATATCTGAAAGTATAGCACCATAAAGTTTTTGTGTGCTTGTTTATTCATTTAGTTATTTTTGCAAATTAGCCTTTGTGCAAAACAGGTTCTTGTCTCACTTTAGTCCAGACCCTCATTTTGCAAATACCAAATACAATGAATTGTGTGGAGTTGGGTTCTCAAATTTTGAGTTTTACATGCAGTCATCTCTTCCTCATCCCTATAAGGTAAAAGCTTCACACATGATGATTTTTCACTGTCTTCTGTTCTCAGTTGTCTCTCAGGGATCTAGAGTACTTTCAACTTTTAGATGTTGTTTTCAAAAAAAAACAAAACCAAATAACCTATCTTCCATAAGTGTATTTTTCAGTCAGTTCTGTGTGCTTAACATGAATGATAGCAAAGATATTAATCACTGCCTGAGATTTTTATCTGAATCTTGAGAAAAACTATCAAAAAACATGTCAAGAAATCTGTTTGATATAAATGTTTAGTAATAGAAAAAAAAACACTGCAAGTTTAACAATTGTAGATGCTCTTCTGCTGTTAACTTGTGATTGGATAAAGACATCTCTCTGGAATTCCTTCTGGTTATAAAAAGAGGCCAACTTAATTGGCTTGTTTTTGTTTGCGGTTATAAACTATCACAAACCTTCTGGTTTGAATCGCATATTATAGAATATTTCATTTCAGTCCTTTACAACCACCAAATTGAATTTTTTTTAAAGAAAGGAAAAAAGAGAACTAGAGATTTTATTATAAACTCTCATAGCATTACACTAATGGGTGTTATTCCCTTGATCTTGCAAACCTTTGCCAGAAATATATATATTATGTCTCTGAATTGATAGATTTAGAGAACATAAGTGTAGCAAATAGACTTGATTTCCTAAAAAAAAAACAATGGCATGGAATTTTAGTTCACAAAGGAACTTTTATAGTCATCTCCATTTTTTTCCCATTCTAAACATTTTAGAGTAGGGGTCACTTACAGTTGAAGGGGCAGAACTGGAGAAGTCTTTGCTGATGAGTTACAGAGGCCTTCAATTTAAGTACCTGGTAAAACAATTAAAGCTAGCAGAATAGAATTACCAGAGTGGAGCTTTGTTGATGGTGGTTTGCTACAATGATTTCCATTGGGCTAACCATTTGATGGCAAGCCAGAGGCAAGAGGAGAAGATAGAGTTAGGAAATAGACCTTGAGTAAATCTTATCCTAGAGGCAAGAGGATGTGAAGTGGTGCCTTCTAAGAATGTAAGAATGTCAGCTGGCAGCCACCATTACTCCCCAAGGGAGAAACGAGACCATTATTTCTTAGGGAGAAGTCACTTGTCTTCTTTCTGGGTAGATTAGGCTTTGACATCCCATACTGCCTTTGCTATCATTTCAATACGTTCTCTGAATCTAACCTTAGTTCTCTGTGCAATGCTTCTTATTTAATTAAAAAATATAGAGGCCAAAGATGATGTCATGTCATTTTGAAAGGCTCCAGTTCCTGGAGTACTACCAGGAAAAAAAAAAAAAGTCATCTTCCTTGAATTCAGTCCACTTTTAAAATGTCCTGAGAAAGAAGCCGTCTTAGAGCAGCTAGAGAAATACTGCTTACAGACAGACTCACTTCTTCTGAGCTCACATTGTCTACAGACATTCTTCAGTCCTGGAAGCACTGAAATCCTAAAAGATTTCTGATTACTGTTTACTTACCCAACCACAAAAAGACCAGGATTATGTCATCCCTGCAGTCTCAAAAGTGGAGAAGTGAAGACTGCAAGGCCATATGTTAACATTATTATTCTTAAAAACAAAAAAAAAGTAGCAGACTATTTTATTTTTTTATTTTTTATTTTTTTTAATTTTTTAAATATTTATTTTATTTATTTATTCCCTTTTGTTGCCCTTGTTGTTTTTATTGTTGTAGTTATTATTGTTGTTGTCATTGTTGGATAGAACAGAGAGAAATGGAGAGAGGAGGGGAAGACAGAGAGGAGGAGAGAAAGATAGACACCTGCAGACCTGCTTCACCGCCTGTGAAGCGACTCCCTTGCAGGTGGGGAGCCGGGGTTCAAACCGGGATCCTTATGCCGGTCCTTGTGCTTTGCGCCACCTGCGCTTAACCCGCTGCGCTACAGCCCGACTCCCAGCAGACTATTTTAATGAGATGAAGTTATGGAAGGGACAAATTCCTTTCTCACTCTCAGGACCCATTTTTCTTAGCAGTATCATGGAGAGTTCTTTTCAGGGGGCCAGATGCTTGTGCACCTGGTGAAGTGCACACATTACAGTGCAAGGACCCAGGTTCAAGCCCCTGGTCCCCACCTGCAGGGTGAAAGCTTCACAAGTGGTGGACCAGGGGTGCAGGTGTCTCTGTTTGTTTTTTTCAAAGATGACTTTTAAAAATTTTTGAAATATTTTTAATATGTATTTATTCTCTTTTGTTGCCCTTGTTTTATTGTTGTAGTTATTATTGTTGTTGTTACTGATGTCATTGATGTTGTTGTTGTTGGATAGGACAGAGAGAAATGGAGAGAGGAGGGGAAGGCAGAGAGGGGGAGAGAAAGACAGACACCTGCAGACCTGCTTCACCGTCTGTGAAGCGACGCCCCTGCAGATGGGGAGCCGGTCACTCGAACCAGGGTCCTTGAGCTGATCATTATTCTTCATACCACGTGCGCTTAACCCTTAACACTTAACCCTCTCTGTCCCCCCCCCATTTCTCTCTATATATCCAGTAACAAACAATAATTAAAATTAAAAAAGAGTTTTTTTTCAAGCAACCTTTCTAGTAACACCTGGGTTGTAAAGAGCAGTTTGAAAACCACTGCGTTCATAATAATGAACACTTGAGGAGCACTGGAGGTGTAGAAGTCTTTTCACAGAGTTTCTTGGGTCTTCCTCTAGGGAAAGGAAATAGTTGTCAAACATCTTTAAAGTGAGATGAAGTCTCACATCTAGCCTAGACTGGTTTGGTTTCTTTGGGTATGTTCTGTTCAGCTTTATGACTGACCATACAGGATTGCGCTTCTTGCCAAACTGTGAATCCTCGTTAGCAATGATGTCTCTTCTCCTGATTGCAGCGCACCCTTAGCCTCCCATCTTCTCCCTTTCACCTCCATATTTCTCTGCTGGTACAGCACTCGAAAGCGGTGGACAGTGAGGAGATGCATTGATGTCATCTAAGGAATCGGAAGGGGATGGCAGGAGAAGGCATTAAAAATATTGTTTGGGGGGTAGCGCAACGGGTTAAGCACAGGTGGCACAAAGCGCAAGGACCAGCTTAAGGATCCAGGTTCGAGCCCCCGGCTCCCCACCTGCAGGGGAGTCGCTTCATAGGCAGTGAAGCAGGTCTGCAGGTGTCTGTCTTTCTCTCCCCCTCTGTCTTCCCCTCCTCTATCCAATTCTTCTGTCCTATCCAACAATGATGACAACAGTTAATATCTACACCAATAAAACAGTAAGGGCAACAAAAGAGAATAAATAAATATTTAAAAATATACTGTTTTGGATGAATTTAGCTAATTTCTTTAGGAAACAGGTCCAGAAGTTCTTTGTATCTTTAAAAAAACTAAAATAATAGAAGGCCAAGTTAAAAAAAAATGAATTTCACCAAGAAGTCTGAAACTTAATGAGAGACGTGATCAAACTAGCTTCATGATTAAATCAAACTTCCTGCTTTTGAGGCTGGGAACTAGATGCCAGGAGGTAAACTTCGATCAGCTCCAGATAGTGTCTTAAAATTAACACACATTCAAAGAGGACATTGAATTACAAAATGAAAACCTTGAGTAAATGTATAATCAAGCATGAAGAAAGTGTATCTGTGGGAAGAGAGAGAACTGAAAGTGTGATGCAGCTGCTGAACCAGGACGAGTTCTCGTGTCCTTCCCTGTCTCCTTGTGGGTCTCATTGTGTGTTTGGACAATTGGGATGATTTAGGCAGTTCTTGCTTTAGAATCCATGGGCAGTGTGTGCATTAATAAAAGACCTTCTGGGCACAAGAAATAGAGGTGTGTACCCAGGAAAACTGTGCGTTTGAAAGCATTTAGCAGTTGGAAAGAACACATTTTATGACTTTCCTGTGGAAAGAAAAAAAAAAGTCTCAAAAGGACCTGATTTGTCATCAGGGTCAGTCAGTGGAAGCTCAGTAGACAGAAAGAGACCACTTCCTCACTTCTTTGAAGGTCCAGCTCTTGTCTTCACTCCAGATGCGCCCTCTTTGGTTTGAAAAAAAAACAACAAAGAAAACAGTATTTAAATTTCAACAGCAGAACTGACAGGGAAAGCTAACAGATACCCAGCTAGTTGTACATGACTTATTAGTACTAAATGGTTTGAGGATTGATCACTTCCTGCTCATGATCTCAGTCTTAGTGTGTTTTTTTTCCTTCTAATAATTTATTATTTACTTTTAGAGAAATTTTGTTATTTCTATGAAAGAGAAGTGCTGAACAAAGCTTTCTTTAGTCTAGATGGTAGGTTACAGGAGAACATAGTTTCCACACAATAAATACTACCATTAGTCTCTTACTGCATTTTTCACAGTTTTTATTATGTTCTTTTTTCCCTTTTGCCACTTATTTTTTATATTTACTTATTTTCCCTTTTGTTGCCCTTATCGTTTTATTGTTGTAGTTACTGTTGTTGTTGTTATTGATGTTGTTGTTAGATAGGACAGAGAGAAACGGAGAGAGGAGGGGAAGATAGAGAGGGGGAGAGAAAGACAGACACCTGCAGACCTGCTTCACCGCCTGTGAAGCGACTCCCCTGCAGGTGGGGAGCCGGGGGCTCGAACCCGGATCTAAGCCGATCCTTGGCCTTTGGGCCACATGTGCTTACCTCCAGACTCCCCACTTATTTGTTTTTAATACCCCATAATAGGATGCAGTCATCCTGGGTATTGAATCAGGTCTTACTGTTGCTTCTCACCTGATTGCATAGTAGGCAGTAGATGGAGGCTGTTCGGTAAATTAATGAAAGGCTCAATAATGATACATCTAGAACTTACCTATGACTCAGTGGTGAACATAATATCATAACTAATATGTTACATATACTACACATGTATGCATGTTACACTAGTAAGGCAGGTGGTTAGGTTAGAAAAAAACATAATTTTACTTGATACTTTAAAAAAGCAAATAGAGAGAGTCAGGCTGTAGCACAGCGGGTTAAGCGCAGGTGACGCAAAATGCAAGGACCAGCATAAGGATCCCAATTCGCGCCCCCAGCTCCCCACCTGCAGGGGAGTCGCTTCACAGGCGGTGAAGCAGGTCTGCAGGTGTCTATCTTTCTCTCCCCTCTCTGTCTTCCCCTCTGCTCTCCATTTCTCTCTATCTTATCCAACAATAATGACATCAATGACAACAACAATAATAACTACAACAATAAAACAATAGGGCAACAAAAGGGATTAAATATTTTTTTAAAAAAAGCAAATAGATTTAAAAACTATGTAAAATGTGAAACGAAGTGCACAGAAGAGATACGATCATGACAGAAATAGTGGTTTTTTTTCTTATGCGATTCAAATGACATACACTGGGTGTTTTCTGACCCTGCGGAGCTTCCAGGCCCCTTCTGAGTGGGGTTTGGGTGAAGGTATGTTTCACGGGGCCTTTAGCACCTTTGAGGGATGATGTAGACCGTTATGCAGGGATCCTGTTTCTTCTTTGACACAAGTTTCAGATAGATCAGGTCGGAATTGTGTTATTTGAAAGAGTGGAGGCAGGTTATAATTATTTTTTAGATTATAATTAAATATAAGATAATGACCAACATGTATACTTTGAAAGTTGGGAAAGAGACTTGAAACCATTTGTTGCAATATACCAACTATAAAAGCAGGGAGGGTTTTATTTCTAGTTATACCTGCTAGTTCTGTTTTTTTTTTTTTTTTTTTTAAAAAAAAGGTTAAGAATGTCTCACAGAAAGCTAAATAATGAAAAACTTACATAGTCTTGAGATCTTACTCTGGCCTTTTGAAAAAGGTTTATTGAGGGTATAGGCTGTGAAAGACCTATTTGGGCACACATTCCTGTGCACAAGGATCCAAGTTCAAGCCCCTGGTTCTCACCTGCAGAGGGAAACGTCACTAGCAGTGAAGCAGTACTGCAGGTGTCTGTCTCACTCTCTGCCTCCCCCTTCTCTCTCAATTTCTCTCTGTCCTATCAAAAAAAAAATACATTGAAGAATTATTCTTTAAAAAAGTTTATGGAAACAAGGGGATTCTTTCTGTTTAAGGGAGTGAAGGTGTCATTTGCCTTATAATTTTTAACCACCCTTTTCCTATGCCATAGATCATTACTTTTAAAAATATTTTTTACTATTTATTTATTTATTTCCTTTGTGTTGCCCTTGTCGTTTTCATTTATTGTTGTTGTACTTATTATTGTTGTTGTTACTGATGTCGTCATTGTTGGATAGGACGGAAATGGAGAGAGAAGGGGAAGGCAGAGGGGGGTGGACAGAAAGACAGACACCTGCAGACCTGCTTCACCGCCTGTGAAGCGACTCCCTTGCAGGTGGGGACCCGGGGGCTCGAACCAGCATCCTCATGCCAGTTCTTGTGCTTTGCACCATGTGCGCTTAACCCGCTGCACTACTGCCTGACTCCCTGCCATAAATTATTATTACAGAACCCTTGGTGCCAAATTGAGGGGTTCCCCCCAAAAAAAAATTTGCTGTTTTTAGCCTTTAGGTAACTTCACAGAAAGCTCTGTGGCTATAGAAATCAAACAAATGACAATAACAATAAAAATCACCTCCTGATTTTATTATATTAAATGCCACCACAACACCCTTGCCACATCCCACCCCCTGCACATTCCAGTAATGGAGTTTTCCTGTAACCTAGTTTGGAAATATTCACAAGGACCTCAGAATTTGTTCTTCTCTCTTCCTGGTTCCAAGGTAATGTTATACTTGCTCAGTTACAGTAAATGACGTGGTTTCCCTAAATTAATCAGTTGCCAGTTCATGCATCTGTTATTCGGTAAAATTTTAATTTATGTACAAAAATAAAATAAAAGGAAAATATTTAAAAGGCCATTCTATGTTGTTCAATATATTGCAAGCTGTTGCTTTCTGTGCTACCCCATTTGCATTTTAATTTCTGATGTATTTGATCAATATCCTATTTTCAAGACCTTAAGGGAATAAATAGCTCATAACATACATAGATTCAAATTGTGACATTGTTTTGATAGTTAAAGGACTTAATATGAAAATATGCGTGAGGACCAGCAAGATAGCTCACCTGGTAAAGTAGCTTTGTCTACCCACTACCCATTGCTCTAGAGGCAGCTTATAGTATCTTCCCCTTTATTTCTCTGTCACTTTCTATCTGAAAATGTCAACCCTAGGAAACCCTAGGAATTACCAAAAATTAAAAAATAGAAAAAAAAACAATGAAAATATATAGCCTGAGAGAACTGTAACTTCTGTAATCAATTTGATCGTTTTAATGCATTTGCAAATTGATTTTAGTTTTTTTTAAAAAATAAAATATTTAGTTTTCTTAAAGCAGATTACATGGTTCAAAAATTTGAAAAGCACAGAAGTTTGTTTGCTAAGGGGTCTCTTTCTATTCTTTTAAATTTACTTATTTTTTTGTATAGAGACAGCCAGAAATTGAGAGTGAGGGGGTTCAGAGAGAGAGAGAGAGACATCTGCAGCACTGCTTCTCCACTTACAAAGCTTTCCCCCTGCAGATGGGGACCAGGGGCTCGAACCAGAGTCCTTGCACATTGTGATATGTGCATTCAACCAGCTACACCATCACCCTACCCCAAGAGTCTCTCTCTACATCAGTCCTTAGCCACATATTTCACTGCGTCCCTCCAGCAACCAATTTTTTCTGATTAATTTGAACAGATAAAGATGTATTTTAGCTAAAAATCTTGTTTAATTTTTAAACTTTAACACATACCATAAAGGAACTTTGTGAGTTTGAGATCTTAATGGCAGATACCTACATTAATATCCAGAGAAATTTGAAATGCATCTGACAAAATATAGAGCCCAAAGTAAAAAAAAAAAAAATCTGTTTTTATTGTAAAGAACTGAATGTGAGCTCTCAGGCTGACACCATAAGTCTCCACATATACTTATTTGGACTTCTGTCTCTGGGTTTCCAGAACAGATTGCTCTCTTCTGACTGTTGCATATGTATTGAAGCCTGGCACTGTGAGTCTCTTGTGATGCGAGATTGAATTTCTCACTATTTTTCAGATAACAGCCCGCCGTCAATGGAAACATATTTATGATGAATTAGGTGGTAATCCAGGGAGCACCAGTGCTGCCACTTGCACCCGCAGACATTATGAAAGGTGAGAACCCTTTCCTTCAAATGAATGTTCTTGCTTAATTAAATGTGTGTTCCTTAGAAGAAGCTTCTGGTCAACGGTAAGAGGACATCTAAAAGACCTTATCGGAAACAAAAGTGTCCCTCTGTCATTCTGCTTTGCACACCAGCTTGTGTTTTATTATTTTTTTATATGTTGTTACTTTTGTAGGAACATAGCTTTCTCTGGTTACAGGGGCTAAAATTAGATGTTCTTTCTGTTTGGCTTTATCCTCTGACCACCTGCCTGACAATGCCTTTGTCTTTTTTTTTTTTTAATCCGCTGCCATAAATTACCCAGTATGTTCTCAGTAGGTTTATTTAGTTTGAGAAAGTCTAAAGTTTATAAAGCGTAGGTCTGTAATGTTCCATATAATTGTGTTAACATTGAACTGTATTAACAATGAGTATAATATTGAAAATTAGGCATTTCTTGAGTAATAAAATTGACCACAGGTAAGATGCACTCTTTTTGTGCTTTTCTTCTATTGTTATGCTTTGACCCAGAAAAAAAAAATCTTTTTTTGTCAAGATTTGCATGATTTAGTCTTCTAGACATTTCTTATTTTGGAAAACTGATCATAATGTAGACAAGAAGTAGTTCTCAAATGAGCTACTCAGAGAGTGTATTTCCTCTTTGTATTGAGACCATGAAGGCCAGTTAGTGAGTACTTCATTATCTTTGCTCTGTGATTCAAACCCACACATAGTTTAAGGAAACCAACTTCTTCAACACTGATATTGCCCTGCTGGAGTATTAACTAAATCAACTCCCTGGTTTCAAATCAATAGCTAGTGAAACCCAAAGTAGGAGTATGTCTGTCTGTGTTTTTATATTCATGGATGAAAAGAAGTCAACACCATGGCTAAATTTAAAGTTGTTCTTCGCATGATTACCATTCCAACTTTAACCAGATACTTAACATATCTGCTTTTGGATCATGCAAATCCATCTTCATTTACCCTTTAACACACTGACTCTTAGTTATATTTCATTTGAGCTTAATTATATTTTTACCTGTACTGCATTTAACTCTACATACATCTCTTCTAATTATAACCACTCAACAAAACTTAGAATGTTTCTGTAGGGAGCCAGAAGGTGGTACCTCAAATTGAGCGTGCACATTTCCACATGCAAGGATCCCTGGGTTCAAATCCCAAGGGCCCACCTGCAGGGGAAAATCTTCCCCAACAGTGAAGTAGTGCTGGAGGTGTTTCTCTTTCTCTCTTCCTCGCTATCTCCCCCTCTCAAGTTCTCCTGTCCAAGCACTAACCAGGTCCAACCCTGCTTAGCTTCTGAGAGCAGATGAGATCAGGTGTGTCCAGGGTGGTTTGGCTGTAGACTCCTTTCAATTTCTCTCTGTCCTATCACCATAAAAAAAAAGATAAAAATATAGAAAGAATGTTTCTGTAGATAGAACTATATAAAAGAGTTATTTGAAAATACCCACAACGTATTCCTACGAGACTGCCTTTCTTGACTACAGTAATTCAGAAAAAGATTAAATAAGAATTCAAATTCTTCATGGCATTCTTTTCAACACAGTACACAAATGTTTAAATGAAAGTATTATTTTTCTTAATAAAGTCCATATATTTTTCTTTTTTCTTTTTTTATCATGGCACTGATTAGCTCTGGCTTATGGTTGTGCGGGGAATTGAACCTGGGACTTCAGAGACTCAGGCACAAGATTCTCTTGCATAGTCATTGTACTACCTGCCCAAAGTCCAAATTTCCACTGTGTATAGTGTGCAAACTCTGAAGTCCTAGTACAAAATCATATCGATATCTCAGGTAGTTTTCTGTAAATGCCATCTAAGGACATCAGAATCAACTGAAAGAAAATTTTTATTAGAAAAACTGTCTCTGGTTTTTAAATGGCTTTATTCTTACAGTGAACTATCCTTAACCCCAATGTCCCCAACTTGCGAATCATCAATCATAAATGACAAGCTAGCAATTAAAATTGGGGGGGAAAAAAGAGTACATTTCAGTTGTTAGCTAACTCATGTCTTTAAAGAATGAGAATTAATCACTTTTATTACAAAATATCACATGGTAAAAAAAATAGACAAGATTAAGATGGAAAAAGGACTGGATCCAACAGTTTCATGGTTGTGTTTCATGTTCTCTAGCAATTGTCTGGATAAAAATGGCTTCAATCTTAATTGTCAATGTGTATCCTTTGAAGACTGTATAATTTGTTTCATGATTTATCTGTTTCTGGTATAGCGTAATCTTAAATGCCTTCAATCAAACAAATTGGAAAAGTTTAGTAGAGATACCTCAAACTTTTACAACTAAGAAACATCAAGATGTTTTTAATATACTTTCAAAATCTTTTCATTAGTGATTTAATAATAATTTACAAAATTTTAACAGGGGGATAATTCCACACCTTACTTCCCACCAGAAGTGACCCCATTCCTTACATTGGCTGTCTCAAGAGATAAGGGTTGACTATTATTTCTGTAACTATCAATCTATGATTATATATTAAGTGTACTTTTTAATGCTCGCTCTTGGGAGCAGACTGTATATTTCTAAAAGGTGTAGTGTCATATTTGGCTGGAATTTTTTGAAAAGTCTTGTCACTTATTCAAATCTAGAATGTACTTGGTCAATACATGAGTCATGATGTAAAGAGTAATGAAAACCAGTAAAAAGAATGAAAACTACCCTAAGGTGTTCAACAAAGAGAATTTAATGTAGGGGTTGCTTAAGCAAGTGTTGATGTCCATCTCGATGGGGACTCAAACTGGGATCCATAGTTATATGGAGAAGGATATATGCAAGGACCGAGGTTCAAGCCCCCAGCTCCCCAACTACAGGGGGGGGTCATTTCACAAACAGTAAGGCACGTCTGTAGGTGTCTATCTTTCTCTCCCTATCTCCCCTTTCTCTCTCAATTTCTCTCTGTCCTATCCAATGAAAAGAAAGAAAAAAATAAAGCCACCAGGAGTGATAGATTCATAGTACCAGCACCAAGCCCCAGGGACGGGGGCAAAAAGAGAGAGAGAGAAGGCAAGGCTTAAAAAAGGGGGAGGATATTGTCGGTGTGCTTCTAGTTCTGCTTCTGGGAGCCCTTCTGTTCCACTGCTTGACGTTGTGGTCTATTTACATGGTCATTCTGTTACATTGGTTTGGTCTCACTCCCCCTGCCTCCGGGAGATTTTGGTTTAGTCCTTGCTAGTTTCGGGCTTCTTCCTTCTCCCCGCCCCCTATCCTCCATACTTCCTGGGTTCCGGAAGCTGCAGCAGGAGGAGAGAGATGGAGGAGCCCATTGTGTTGTGATTAGGTTGTGGGACTGCTTGCCCGCTTGTGAATAAAGATTAAACTACGTTCTCAGCTCAGCCATGAGTTTCTAGTCATCTCTGACTCCCGCCTGTGAAGCCAGCCCAGCGAAAACAACAGGATATAGATACAGATATATAGATATATCTAGAAATAATAGTCAACCCATGTATATAACCTTGGGAGAACTATTGCAGTTTGGGAACAGTGTGGAATTATATCCCTGTGATCTCATAATTTTATAAATCAATATTAAATCACAAAAGAAAAGGACGTTGTAAGTAGATATCTAATCTGGAGATGTCCATAAGAAAATGTTAGGCCTTCCAGACCAGGTTGGTATGACTAGATTTCCTATTCTGCTATCTACTTATCTTGTTCTTTTCACTCTAGTACAGAGAGTGAGGTCTTTTCCTTCACCAAATTTCCTTTCATGGATGATGAAAAAAAAAAATCACTGATCTACCCTGCAGTATGGACTAATTAATTTCTTTTTTTTTTTTTTTTGCCTCCAGGGTTATTGCTCCACCGCTCCTGGAGGCCAGTTTTTTCCCCTTTTGTTTCCCTTGTTCTTGTAGCCTTGTTGTGGTTATTATTGTTATTGTTGATATAGTTCATTGTTGGATAGGACAGAGAGAAATGGAGAGAGGAGGGGAAGACAGAGAGGGGGAGAGAAAGACAGACACCTGCAGACCTGCTTCACCACCTGTGAAGTGACTCCCCTGCAGGTGGGAGCCGGGGGCTCGAACCGGGATCCTCATGCGGGTCCTTGCTTTTGGCACCACATGCGCTTAACCCACTGCACTACCACCCAATCCAATATTTAATTTCTTTTTCATGCAATGTGGTTCATGTTTCCAGTAAATGTTTCATTTTCCATCAAGAAAAAAGCTGGTTCCTCAGTAAATGTGACTTGCGTATTAGTTGGGCACTTTTGGTTTATTAATGAGTGTAATAACGACAGTGCTGGTTGTTGAAAAGAATCAATGAGTGTTTTTATTTAAGGCATAGCAGAAATGGTACAATGCCTTTGAATGCATCATTGTCGCTGAAGGCCTGACTCGCCCAAACTTGCCTCTGATTGGTTTAAATCAAATAGGTCCAAGCACTTCATAAAAATGTCTTTGTCAGCTTGGTTTTGCTTCCAAACCTATTCATCTCTGTCAGTTTTTAATATTAGTACCAGGCTCCTGGCTGTAGTCCATTAGTACTGTACTTAATTGCTCATGTTACAGATGATCACCAATATAAAAAGCATTAATGTTTTCCCATCTTGAGACTGTTCCTATGTGGATGCCTCCAAGTCTGCAGATCTTGTGAAGTATGGGGTTTATAGACAGTATCGGGTTTATAAATAAAGTTACTGTAGATTAGAATGCACCTCCTTCTGGACAGGACCCTTCTAGTACTATTTTTCTTTTTTGTCCAAGTCTACTTAAGGTGCCCTGAATCATTTCACGGAGATCATAGCTCAGTTTTCTAGAATAGTAATTTACTTCAAAAGCTTGATTTTCACATACAATTTTTAAAATGTTTTTAAAGCACATGCAATGGGAGGGGGTGTTTACACAGAATACTAGATTACTGGTTTTGATTTTCCCGAATAAATTACATGGTCTGTTTCTATGAAGCATATAGAGTTGTTATTAGGGATTTTAAAAAGGAACATTAAGGCCAAAGTACTTTATGATGTGCTTTTCTGAGTATTGAGAAAATCAAAATCATAAGCAAATGTATTTGTTAGTGGAGGAAATGAGCAAAATTACACTTCATCTTCTTGCATACTAAATGCCCAATTTCAAACTCTAACCTTTCACTTTGCCCATAAGCATTCCATAGGCACATTTTTTTTCCCTCCAGGGTTATTGCTGGGGCTCAGTGCCTGCACAACAAATCCACTGCTCCTGGAGGCTATTTTTTCCCCTTTGTTGCCCTTGTTATCGTTGTCGTCATCGTTATTATTATTGTTGTTGTTGTTGCTGCTGTCATTGTTGGGTAGGACAGAGAGAAATCAAGAGAGGAGGGGAAGATAAATAAGGGGAGAGAAAGATAGACACTTGCGGACCTGCTTCACCACCTGTGAAGTGACCCCCCCACACACACAGGTGGGCCGCTGGGGGCTCTCAGACTGGGATCCCTGATGCCGGTCCTCGTGCTTCGGCGCCATGTGCACTTAACCCGCTGGCTATCGCCCAACCCCCTGCATGGAAACAATTTTGCATTGGCTTAGGGTGAACTATATATCCAGGACAGATGTTTTCAGGCAGAACCCAAGTGACAGTCAGCTGGACCTTCAGTCTTTTTTCTTTTAGGTGGGAAGCCAGCTGTGGGAGGCTTATATTTCCAGCAAGATAAGTATGTGTTTTAAGGTAAATGACAAACATATATTAGGATGTAGGAAACCAAAGCAAAGTGAGTGACCATTCTTCTCACGTCCAGGGTGAGATTTGCTATATTCTCTTTTGAATACCCTTGAAGTTAATCAATATGGAAACCAGAAAGTCAAATCAGAATCTCATTATTTTATGTTTGAGAAGTCTCTTAGTCATCCTCCACACCAGCCCCTCAAGTGAGCCTTTATGACCTGTGTGTTGTGTACAACCAGTCCAGGGTGAGCAAAGCACAGTGATAGTGAACAAGCAGATTCTCCTACATAGCAATTTACCTGGATAATTTTATGTCCTTTGGGAAAAAAATATGCAGCTTGTATGTTATATGCTTTTTTTTTTTACATTTTTCTAGTAATTCACTTTATGAGGTTTTGCAAAAAATACCAGTAGGCAACAGAAAGTTTGGAAAAGTAATATTTCAGGCCAGCTTATTAGAAAAAGCGCTACTCCAAGAACCAGAGATAGCTCACCCATTACAGAACCCACACATTACCATGTGCAAGGACCCTGGTTCAAATCCCTGGCCTCAACATGTAACACTACACTCAGGGGAAAGCTTCATGAGTGGTGAATAGTGCTTTAGTATCTCCCTTCCTCTATCCTGTCTTTGGAAACAAAAAAGAAAATTATATCTTCTACTGGAAGCAGCAGAGTCTTGTAGATATGAAGTCCCAGTGAAGGCCTGGCAGGAAAAAAATAAATGAAAAAAAGAAGAGGGAGGGGTGTTTGGAGAGGAAGGGTGTTCCGTTCCACAATAGCAGACACAAGCTCGTAGGTATGGGGACAGGTAGCGTAGGTGAGCGCTGCTGGTCAGAAAACGCGTGCATAGGCCGGGCCAGTGGACCCTCCCCCCCATACTGCCGCCTCATTTATTCTTTCTGAATAGTTTTTATGTAACATCCCCTGATTTAGAAATCTTGCCCCCCCGTTGTTTCTGAAAATAGCCCATATAAACTAAATGAGACCCAACTGTGGGTAAAATGTAACCTATGGGCTATGTTTCCTATGAAAGCCAAATTGTCTTTGGTACTGGGCTCACCTAGGCTCTCTGTTGAAACACCCTGTGTAGCAGGGCGAGGGAGACGTCCCACTGTTTAAGACTCTTCACCCAAACGCCCTTCTGCATGCCCAACAGCGTGCCTCCTGTTGCTTCCAGAAGGCCTACCTTGCATTTTGAAATTGTTTCTTTTTCCTCAGTAATGATCTTCCATATGCTTAACACAGCTCCGTATCACTTCAAAGTCTTCTGATTCCATTCAGCCAAGGCTCAGAACACAATTTATGGACTTTCACCATCTTGGCTTGCTCTTGTATAGATCCCTCCAGTTGAGTCACTCAGAATGCCCAAAGCTGTTCCAGATGTGGCATACATACACTGTTTCTTGGGGTGTAGGCTGTGTTGCTCTATAACAACAACAAAACAAAAAAAAAAAAAGAGAGAGAGAGCCTAAGATTACATTTGACATTAGTAAGAAGCCTCTCTAGTGGTCCATTTCTTTATTTTAGAAGGATAAATTTGCTACTTAATATGCCTGTTTCCTTTGCTGCGGTCTCAGGAGCCAATTGGTGTTTTCCAAACATCTGTCACATGCAGAACTCTCAGGGGTAAAGAAAATGTCTAAATCAAAAAGTTTAGACTAGGTTTGGCAAACAGTGAGAATGCCCACTCCTCCCACTTTCATGGTAATGATTGCTAAGAGAACGTGATGCTGCTTCTTATGAGTCCCCAAGGTACAGTCCCAGTTCATTAGAACAAAGAGTTGTTGTCACCCTTGGGTCACCTAATAATATCAATTACCTAATAATATCCAATTCATAGATCATGCATGCAAGAAAGTTCAATATATAAGGCTATAAAAAGCAGATGAGTCATAGATCCAAATAATAAGTTCAATGGGGGTCAAAGAAAGAATTTCCAACTGGAATAAGCAAAGCCTTCTGGGAGGATATAGATTTTAGATTTGAACTGGATCTTAGAGAGATTAAGTTACTACTTAAGATAGATTATCATGTGTTACTTTAAATATATCTGCCCTAGAATTCAAAAAGAGTGAAGAAACTATTTTTAAAAGCAAGGGCCATGAGACTTCTTTCCTTGAGACTCCCCGGTGCACTCATTACGACTTCATGAACATGTCAGGGACTTGGAAATTAAGGGGTGGGGGAGGAGGTGAGTAAATTAAATATAAATCCCAAAATGGCAGTTTTCTCTAAGAAATGCAAATAAAGTGATAGGGACTAAGGTAGTGAAGTGGTCTGTCAGAATTCTAAGGCTGAAATTTCAAATTGACTACTCCAAACACAAGGACAGTCATTTATCCTCTCAATGTTTTCCACCCATTGTGAGGTTGACTGATTCATGGAGTTGCATCCCCTTTCTGGATCCTGTCTTGATGATGGGAGCCTTCATCCATGGATGTATTCCATTGGTAGTCACAAAGACATCGTCATGTCCCTTTCCTCAAAATCCCACAGAAGGCTTCTTAGCTGTTACAACAACTAGCAGCATGAAAAACATCCCACAAGGCCCTGACATTTAAGCAGGCTAATAAGGCATTGCTCTTGCTCTTTCCTCTACATCCCACCAAGCTTGTCTTGGCCAGGGACCGGACAGGTAGGCTTAAGCATTTGATGCCTGGAGTAGCTTCTTTTTATCCTCTGTAAAGAATTTCTCCCAAAAGGACCGTCAGGTAATTTTATAAACTAGAGTCTCCATCATATCACTCAGCATGCCTGAAATGCTCTGATAACTTTCCAATGCCTGGGTATTTCAAGAAACTTCTAAAAAGGAAAACAAAACTCTAGCCAGGCCCTGGAGTAGAAAAAAACTGGTTTCTGTTTAAAGGAAAATAAACAACAGTCTCTATTTTAAAATTCTCAAATTTGCCTCTAAATACAAGTTGTAATTAATAGAAGTTGAAGTTTACACTGTGGAGTGTAAAAACCCTCAGGCACAAACTAATCAAGTGTGTGTGTCATGCTGTAAACTACAGAAAGTTCTTTGTTTGACCCAAGAGAGAGAGAGATTGTCAAACAGCAGTTTTACTTTGTCAAGCTCTTTTATTGTCTCATTTTTGTTTTTACACAACACCCTCCCACCTGAATATAGCTATAGTATTAATAAAAAAAAACTTTGCAGGTCCCATGTTTTATTGATATTTTTCATCAAGCATGAATTTGAATTTGAGAATAGATTAGGTGTCTTAGCCCTTTTTCTTTTTGATAAATAACAAGAGGTTTCTACTTATGATTTTCTGTCCTCAGGGCTTTATCATTAAGATTAAATAACTGTACTCTCAAGCATACTGCTGCACAAACATCTTTTCAATTATGTGAGTAACAGATGCCTTCACAAAGGAACTATTGAAAATTCAGAAAGCATGTTTCCAAAAATGTATCAGATTTCAGAAGAATGTCATTGTTTACCATTAAAATATATCTTTAATTCTTCTACTGAAAACCTCTTGGAACATTTTGTTTTTGTCTGAGTTATTACAAAATGTGATCAAAAATAGTAAATGTTCGGGCACTTGTTGAATATTTTAGAAGTGCTGAAATCCTTGGTGTGTAACTTGCTTGGAATTTAAATGCAATAGTTGTTTGTGTTCACATGTGAGCATTGTGTCGAAAACACTGGCGTTATGTTTGTCTGTTGTTCTTGAAATAATGTTTATCTGCATGGCAGGGATTGATGTCACTTAATTCTGAGTTGATTATTGTTTTCTCACGGAACAGAATAATAGCTGCCATTTTTGCTAACTGGTATTGTGGAGCGCTGGGTATACCCTGTTGTGAGTATACATTGTAACCCTAGGGGCACAAAAGAGGCCTTTCTCCAATCTTTACAAATTTCCTTCATCTGTCATGTTCTTAGTTTGGCAGAGACTATCTTAATCTAATTGCTCTTGGAAGTGGCAAAGATCCGTCACAAGAGGAGGGCTTTCATTTTAGCTGGGGAGCCCAATATAGTAGGACCAGTTCCTGCATTCGCGTCTTCATGGGGATATGATTCTTGAGTCTCTTTTATCATCCAACGGCAAGTTTGAGCTGATCCAAGTCTTAAGGAGACCTGTGACAAGTATAATGTAAAATATCCTTTTTGTTCAGTACTCAGGCCACAGGGCTATTGTTTGTTTATTTTTTTTTCCATTTTCACCAGAGCTCTGCTCAGCCCTGGCTTATGGTGGTACAGGGGATTGAACCTGTGACATTTACTGGCTCAGGCATGAAACACTTCTTGCATAACTATTATGCTAGTTCCCTAATATATTTCTGCTATATAGATTTGAGTAATTTGTAGATTTGTTGCCTCTAAGCAAAGAAAAATGCTAACCAAGTTTCTTAGGAGTTTGGAATTCTCTTAGCCCGATATATATTCCTCATCTTTACTGAGGGGGGAGGAAGGTGTTAATGGTCTACAGTGCAGTCCCATGGGTACAGTGTCTCACCTCCCTGTGAAAGTTCTCAGCAAAATACAGGCTCACTCATAATGTAGGTCCTTTTATATCATCATGTACCAGGAACCTAAGGTTCTCTTCAGCCTCGCCCTCCTCCTCCTCCAGAGTCCTTTACTCTAATGCAGTACACCAGGCCCAGCCTAAGTTTCATCTTGTGTTCCCTCTCCCTATCTCTACATATTAAATCCTGCCTTTCAACAAGATCACTGGTATTCTCCTTCCCTTTTTGGCTTATCTTACTTAATATGATATCTTCAAGTTCCATCCAAGATGAGGCAAACGAAATGACTTCATAATTTTTAATAACACACACACACACACACACACACACACACACACACACACTCACACTCACACACATGCTGCAATTTTCCCAGCCACTCACCTGGGTTGCTTCCACATTTTGGCTATTACAGATTGTGCTGCTATAAACATAGATCTCTTCTGTTAAGTGTTCTGGTTTCCTTTGTTATCCCAGTATTTCTCTTTAATGTCTTTTATATCAGTATCTCCATTTACCTGGTGATTCCCAATGTAAGAAGAGGCATTTTACTAAAATGGAGACAGCTTAGACTAGTGAAAGTAGACATCTGTATTTGAGTTCAGATTCAGCTGTTTCATAGCAGCATAACCTTGACCAGTCATTGACTTTTTCCACTGTAAACTTCATTTTCCTCATTCACAGAATGAGAATAAAATAATAAACTTGTGAGATTTCTTTGTTAATGGTTGGAGTAAGGTATGCCATGTACTTGATAGTATTAGGAATTTAATGCATGATAATTGCTATTAATATTACATTGCTTGGTCTGTACATTAAAACAACTAAAGATTGTTCTCCCTAAACACTGAGCTCACTTCTAATCCAGAATCTTTACTGCTAACAACTCTAGTTCAGAGGCCCTACCATTCTGCTTCTGGCTCTCTCCTGCTAAAGCCACCATCTTGCTAGATGACAATACTATGTGTCTTTCTTCTCTCAGTTTTCTTAGACTCACAGTCACTCTGGGACCACTGAGCAAGGCACCAAGAGTTATAAGTGGGCCTAAGAAACTACTGTCCTACCACTTCTAGAAAGAAATGATTATCTTCAAAAGTTTCTCATCCATTTTTTATTGCCTCTAGACAAGTAATGAAACACCAGTGGGCAGATTATTCTCACAGGAAAGAAGTTTTGTTGTTATTGTTGTTGTTCCCTTTTGTTGCACTTGTTGTTTTCTTGTAGTTATTGTTGTTATTATTGATGTCATCATTGTTGGACAGGACAGAGAGAAATGAAGGGAGGAGGGGAAGACAGAGAGGGGAGAGAAAGACAGACACCTGCAGACCTGCTTCACCGCCTGTGCTTCCCCTGTGTTCCCTGCAGGTGGGGAACGGGGTCTCAAACCGGGATCCTTACGTGGATCCATGCACTTCGCGCCACATGCACTTAACCCATTGCACTACCACCTGACTCCCTGGAAAGGAGTTTTTTACAGACAAGAGGTCATGTGTTGTTATTTATAATTATAAATTATATATGTCTTTCAGGTATATACCTTAGCTTAGCATTAAAACAGTACTATTTATACCTCTCTTTTTAAGATGTGGTTTTATATCATTTTATTTATCTATGTATTCATTGAACAGAGACAGAGAGATTAGTAGGAAAGAGAGAGATGGGAGGGTAGGAAAGAGAGAGGTGGTGGTGGTGGGGGGGAATCTGCAGCGCTGCTTCACCACTCATGAAGATTTTCCTCTACAGTTGGGGACCAGGGGCTTGATCCTGGGTCCTTGTGCATTGTAGCACGTGTACTCTAACAGATGGACCACCACCTGGTCCCTTCTTTTTTTTTTTTTTTTGTAATTTTTTATTTATTTATCTTCCCTTCTGTTGCCCTTGTTGTCTTTTTATTGTTGTTGTAGTTGATGTTGTCATTGTTGGATAGGACAGAGAGAAATGGAGAGAGGAGGGGAAGACAGAGAGGAGGAGAGAAAGACAGACACCTGCAGATCTGCTTCACCGCCTGTGAAGCGACTCCCCTGCAGGTGGGGAGCCGGGGGGCTCGAACCGGGATCCTCCTGCCAGTCCTTGCGCTTAGCGCCACCAGCGCTTAACCCACTGCGCTACCGCCCAGCTCCCATGGTCCCTTCTTTTAAAGAACTCAATGCAATATACCCTCAGTAGCTTATGGAAAGGCTACAGCTTTTACACAGAACCCATATTGCATTCCCCTGCCATTTTTTCGACTCCTGTGGGGCCAACAATTTATAGGTTTCTTAGCATGGCACCCTCTATACTTTGATCCTCAGAGCTCTCAGTTTACTTTTTTTTTTTTTGCATGTTAGAAGGTAGTACAAGACTTCTCTTCCTCAACTCTCTTGATTACTGATATTTTGCTCCTCACACACTGCACGCTACTTGTTTTCTGCTCTGCTGAAGCTCCCACCATAAGATGAGGATTTGTATTCGGGGCCGAGATGAAGTTCTTCCATCACTCTCAGATGGGACTTGGATTTTGAAAGAACAGGAATGAGGGAACGCATATCTGTTGTATTTAATGAGTGCTGTGCCCACTGAGGAAGCACGGTCACCGCTCTCCTCTCTCTGCACATGGATGTGGCACGTTTGTGCTGTTTGCCTTTTTCTTTGGTTGCCACCCCTCAGATGCTCTTCTGACATTTTTTTGTAGGTCCAGCTTTGAAAGATCAACAGAATATGAGATTATAAACTCTCTATACTTCTTGGAACCCTCACAAATGGTTGTACTTCATTTCCAAAAAGAAGAATTTCTTTCTGTTGACTTCATATTTGGTGAAATATCGCTTCCCACACTTCACAGTGAAGTTGTATTTTCAGTTTGTGGCTGAGAAGGGAAATAACTAGCCAACCCTCAGAATTTATCAATTCTAGAATCAACTCAGAGGGTTTAATGACTTCATTTGGGACAGGATCAGGTTTGAAGTCCCAGCGGAACCAATAATTCATTCTTTTCCACTGCTATAATAAAAATAAATGATAATAATGGAAAAAACCATGGTAGCATAATAATAATAGCATTTTTGCCTTGCCTTCCACTCTGTTCTGGATTCTACTGTTAGGGCACCAGTAAAACTTTGTGCCTAGATTTTTGTGTCGCAAGCTAAATACCATGAAAGTGTCTATAAAGTAACTAAGATAAGCCTGAGGTTCAAATACAACCCTGAAGATTTTATACTTCTTTTCTCTGCTCTCTGGATTGAATCAGTTCCAGGCATGATTATAATATCATTTTTCAGAACTCTATAAATAGATGGATTCTCATCTCTCCTCTTAAGTACTGTTTGCTAAATGTTTTGGCCCAAAAGTTCAGTCATTCTCTGCAAGCATTAATCAATACAGGAGACATTAGTGGTTACTTGTTCAGATGAGCTTTGACATTATTTTTCCACTGCCTCTGGGGAAGGGAGGAGAATGCTGCTGAGTAAAGATGAAGGGTCTTTTCTTCTTTTTGTGAAATGCAAATGATGAGGACATGTGTGATATACATTTCTTGAATGTGAAACTGCTGCTTCTTGTTGAAAAAGAGAAGCAAGGCCCTGGAGGAGTTTAGAATTTGTAAATATAAAATTATCTGCCTTGGTGCTTTAAAAAAAATAGTAAAAGGGAGAAAGAGTTGGCAGCTTGCCAGATTACTTACATTACAGTAATAGATTTGCTGACCCCTGACTTCTGCTGTAGAGAAATGTATTGAATTTTTCATAATATCAGATGAGGCAGATCTAAAAACCTAGTATACTGAGCACCATTATTTAACTTCAGATTTAACAAAGCCTAAATCTTTTCAAGCCAGCAATTTCTTGTATGATGATAATTTAGTGGCTCAGATACTAATAAATCAAGGTTACAGTGCCATTGATTTGTTAATTTTAACTTAGGTTGATTTTAAGTCATTTTTATTTATTTATTTAAGATGGGAGGAGAGGAAAAAAAAAATCCTCGCTTTTCACAGTGACTGAATTTAATAAGAATCTCCATGATAGCAAAAGGCTCCCCTACTGTTTCTGCTTTGGGGTAGAAAATGTTATTCTTGTATTATTCCTAGGGAAAAATAAAATCTCATACTGCTACAAATCTGATGCCTATGGAAAGATGTTATTTTGTAATAGAGGATGGCTCACCTATTTCAGATCCGTGAACGGCATCGTAAATAAGCATTGTGCTAATCTGAAATGTGGAATCTGGATCATAAAAAAAAGGTCTATTTATCTGCTCAGCTTTTAGTCCCAAGACAAGCTATATAGTGGGGGAGGGAGGGAGGGGAAGCTCTCTGGATTTTTTAAATAAATATATTGCTTCTCTCTCCTATTACTTCCACCCACCTAAAACCAAGCTTATACTCTTAAGAGCTGTAGCCCTCTGAAAATATTCCTCCTGTGTAATGAGTTTTTAGGGGCTGGCATGCAGTTTTGCTTTTATCAGAACAGTTTAGAAACTGATTAAATCTTTGGTGTACTACAAATATTTGAGGAATAATCATGTTCAAGATGCAGGCATGTTTCACTATACTAAATTCTTTATACACTACAAACCTACTCAACTTCCTGCATTGTGCAATGTTGACCTTACATTGGCTAACCTGTTTTTAATGGTATCTCATGTACGTTAAATGTTGAAATATTCAGAAACACATTATAGCTTTCATCCTCTTGCACTGTAAAAAACTTCTAATAATCAAATGATAAGATCATATCCTGTGGGTAATTGTGTTGTACCATGACAGGATAACTGAAAAAACATTCAGTGAAAATTGCACCAAACGGAAATCAGAATATGCACAGCAATTGTTTGTGTGCAGTGGAGACATGAGCCCTGTTCTTCGGGGCTTAGCTGGCCATATTTCTACTTGTTTCTTTTTAGCTGTTGCCTTTCTTGTTTTATTTTGGGAGTCTTTATTCCCTGTGCCACTATAATTATCTTTCAGTGATTTAGAAAGGGGAAGAAACACACACACACAATTGACCTTTACTTAACACACACTCTCTCTCTCTCTCTCTCTCTCTCTCTCTCTCTCTCTCTCTCTCTCCCTCCTCCTAGTCTCCCTCTCCCTTCCTCATTCTGGAAGCTTTGAACAAGCAGGGATTGTGTTTGGATTCAGTTTTACCTTAGTCATGCCTCTTTCCAGATACAAGAAACATTTAATTCCAGATTTCCTGCTTCTGGCTTTAGGCCTTTGACCAGAGAAGTGAAATGTATTTCATGTATTGCAGCCAACCAGCTGCTAAGTTGAGTGAAAGGAGCAAAGAGAGAGAGGAGAGAGAGAGAGAGAGAGAAATGAAAATGTCCCATCTCTTAAATTTGTAAAATTGTGTAAGGAAATTAAAAGTCTCATTGGCATCTACCTAGAGAGCTGAGTTAGGCCAGACCTATCAGACCAAGGTCTGATGAGACTTCTGGAGCCCACCTTGGATCTGTGCTCCTCATCTGCCCTGCTTCCACTTACCCCCCTTTCCCTACCCTCTGATGTATGGTCACCTATTTAGGAAAGAGGATCCTTCCTAGTGTCACCAAATCAATTAACTAGTGGCGTTGTGGGGGGGAGTGGGTGGCAATCAACAGATTGACATACCCAGACATAAATGCTCCTTGGGTTCCCATGACAACCAAACAAAAGGAAAACAAACTTGCCTGTTCCAAATTAAAATGTTTTTATTAAAGTCCATTTAAACTAGTTTTTTTTTGTTTTTTTTATCATCGTCAATACATTTTGCTCATTGTCAAAAATCCCCAAGCTTCCAATGTTGAAGGATAAAGTTCCTGGCAGAACCATGTGAAGAAAAGGAATTCGGGTGGTGGTGTGTGTGTGTGTGTGTGTGTGTGTGTGTGTGTGTGTGTGTGTGTGTGTGTGTGTGTGTGTGGTGTGGTGTGTGTGTGTGTACGTGTGTGTGTACGTGTGTGTGTGTGTGTGTGTGTGTGTGTGTGTGTGTGTGTGTGGTGTGTGTGTGTGTGTGTGCATGTGTGTGGTGTGTGTGTGTGTGTGTGTGTGTGTGTGTGTGTGTGTGTGTGTGTTGGGGGGGTGTAGGGACTTTAAAGATGAGACCAAATACATTCAAATAAGAACAGGGTTGCTTCTCTCTCTCTCTCATCCTCTCTCTCTCTCTCTCTCTCTCCTGCTTAGTTATGCTTTTTATTATATAAACATTAGCTGTAATATTACAGTGGGAAGCAGGTATTCGGCAGCCATATATCATTTTAGTAAGTCTACATAGAGAGAACAGTTTCCAGTTTTAGCAGCTGTAACATGTTTAAACTCAGTTGGTAATAGGATCTGAAGATAACTATCCCCCATGGGCTGTGCTGATCTTCATGACTGGCCCACTGCCAAGTGTGGCTCTCAGAACTAGCATTCACACCTCCTTGCACATACCTTGTCCGAGCATGCTCAGTACACGACTGTTGTTTGTAATCTGCCATATTAGAGTTTGCCTTTCCCACAGTGGACTTGCTGTTTTATTAAAGAAAGGAATAGTTGGGTTACAGATGTCCCCATATCTGTACTAGTAAACAGCAACAGCTGGAGTTGAGGTCTAGACTGCTTAGTGAGAGTAGCTAACAAATATCTAAACCGAAAAGAAGTTTTTACAATTTGTAGCTGAAAAATATTGAGGGTGCTCAATATTTGAGGACATTTATATTATTCACAGGCCAAGTACACTTTCTTCATTGAGTCAACTTGTCTTATTTAAAACAAATTCTGATTGCCGCGTGAAAAGTTCACATTTTTTAAGACAGAGCCCTGTATTAATCCCACAGTGAGTCATTAATCATACCCATTGCATTATAAAAAACTTAATCACTGAAGTTGAAACTGAGATGGTAATGCAATCCATCCTTTTTAATTACATCAGCTATTTTTTCCTTTCAGATCAAGAGCTACATCACAAAGGGAAAAACAGATTAAAACTAGAGCTGTTTGATGTTTCTCTTTTTAGAGCCATTTTATATACTTTGTTTTAAAAGTTCTATCATTTAAATGCTTGGATTTTTTTAATCCCTCTTATTATATATATTGGGGCTCTAACAATTTCCCTTCTGTCTTACTGCCATTCTCTTTTATTTGGTGTCCCAAAACAGAGATCCTCTTAACTGGTATCATCCTACCCTCCTCACCCTCCCACACCCATCCCAAGTGATGATGGCTAAGACAGCTGTCTCTCAGCTAGGCTGTGCTAGCCTTCAGTTAACTCCTATCCAAAGTGACCCGTCTGTGTTGTGACACACATGCAAATATAAATCTGGATCTAGCTGAGATCCGACTTGAACAGTTAGTAATCAATTTTATGATAGCTCACAAAGATCTGAGCCAAACAAGTCTATGTCTAGGAAGCCTTAGTTGAAACTAATTAGAGTGCCCAGTATTTGAACAACTTGGTATTGTTTATAGGCCAAATTGGTTTAAATTCAACCTCTAGCAAAAGGTGTGACTCTCAGCAAATTATTTAACCATTCTGGGCCTCAGTAACCTCGTCTGCTACAAAGGATTGATGATGATGATGGTGATGGTGGTGGTGATGATGATGGTAACAATAGTATGCCATAGAATAAATATTATGGGGATTACATGAAATATTCTGTACAATGGACTCAGAACATTGTCAGGTGCATGCTATTACCTACTAGAATATAAGTCTTATAAACTCAAGGACTTCTGTTTTGTTGTTGTTGTTCTGTGCTACATCTTGGTGCCTGGAACATTACTTGGCATATAGGAATTCATTAAGTGACTGACAAGATCTTGTTAATGTTGCTATTATTACTGTGATGTTGTAGTATGAGTTGCATGAGTAGTGATGATGATGTAATCTTGGGTGCTTCTATTAGTAACCTTGGTTTCTGGTATCTGGATTGACAAAAAAAAAAAAAAAAGATCCAAGATTTTGCAAAGAAATATGTAAGCTAGCAGGTACTTATTTTGACTAGGGAAGTAAATCACTAAGCTGTGAAATAAGTTTCCAGAAATGTATTGGTATTATTGGAAATGAAATCATGCAATTATCTGTTGCATTAAGAAAAGAAAGTAACTCCCTAGAGCTTTGGTGCTACTGGAATTACCTCCCTTGATTGATTGTGTCTTCTGATATCCTTTTAGATTAATCCTGCCCTATGAAAGGTTCATTAAAGGAGAGGAAGATAAGCCCTTGCCTCCTATCAAACCTCGGAAACAAGAGAACAGTCCGCAAGAAAATGAAAATAGAACAAAGGTGTCAGGAACCAAACGTGTCAAACATGAAATCCCTAAGAACAAGAAAGAAAAAGAAAATGCCCCAAAGGCCCAGGACATATCAGAGGTAAATTTCTCGCCACAGAAATGACTTGTGAGGACAGGCTTCCTAAGAGGTTTCTGAACCACTAAATCCATAGCTGTTGCAGCACTAGACTAAGAAAGCAAATGACTTAATTTCAGAGTTCCCCGAATAGTGGGCCTTTCCATTTTCTCAGGAGCTAAAAAGTATTGAATGAGGTAGACCAAGAGTAATCTCTAGAATGATGCAAATGTTCTATAGAAAACTGGTATGAATGGAGCCACCAGGTTGAATGCACTAGTATGAAGCGCAAGGACCCGTGCAAGGAACCTGGTTCGATACCCTGGCTCCCCGTGTGTGTGTGTGTGTGTGTGTGTGTGTGTGTGTGTGTGTGTGTGTGTGTGTGTGTTGACAAGCAGTGAAGCAGGTCTGCAGGTGTCTATCTTTCTTTCCCCTTCTCTATCTTCCCCTCCTCTCTCTCAATTTCTCTGTCCTATCCAATAAAAAAAATGGGGGAAAATGGCTTCCAGGAGCAGTGGATTCATAGTGCAGGCACCAAGCCCCAGCTATAACCCTGGAGGCAAAAAAAAAAAGAAGAAAGAAAAGAAAGAAAGAAAGAAAGAAAGAAAGAAAGAAAGAAAGAAAGAAAGAAAGGAAGGAAGGAAGGAAGGAAGGAAGGAAAAGAAAGAAAAAAAAAAAAAAAAGAAAAACTGGCATGAACTACTGACCGACATAGAAGTCAGAATTTAGGTGTTAAGAAGCCAAGGTGATTCACCTGGTTCAGTGCTCCCATTACAGGGCGCGAGGACCCAAATTCAAGCCCCTGGTCCCCACATGTAGGTGGGAAGCTTCACAACTGGTGACGCAGGACTTCAGGTGTCGCTCTGTCTCTCCCCCCTCCCTTCTCAATTTCTCTTTGTCTCTGTCCAATAGTAAATAAACAATTTTAAAAAATAAGCCAACAAACTCAATGTGAATGAGTTTGCTTCTTTGGCATTTCAGAGCCAGTCTATCTGAGAAGTTGGTGGGACTTTCAACCATGCTTTGTGGGATCTAATAAAGTGAGACATTGAAATTGATGTGCTAAGTGTCTACAGAGCTGTCTTGGAAACTACTTATTTGTTTGCCTTCTATAATTGACCTCTATGTAGCTGCTTTGGGTTGAGACCAATTTAGAAACATCTTAAGTACATATTATTTATAGGGGAATTTTGAAATAGTTCCCCTGAAACCATTATTATCTCTTATGTTAACAGGTGGTTTCTGAACCTTTTAAAACAAGTCTCAGCTACCCACAGTACCCTCTTTGGTAGAAACTATTACTGTCAGTGGAGAGCCAGTCATGGAGACTAATCTGGGCTTTGTTTCAACATGAATTATATATAAAAAAAAAAAAGCCCATAAAAAAAAGAAATCTTTGCTGTCACATTTGGAGACCGCATGTTCTGGGATTCAACCCCAGAGGGAATTTTGATACTTATATTAAACTCCCCCTAGAAACTGGATTTCTAATGAACACATAAGAGACTCCCTAATTAAACACTGACTGACAGTGCACGTGCACTGTGCACCATACCACACTATACCTCACCTCTTGTTAGAAATGAACTTGCAAAAAAAAGAGAAAAAGAAATGAACTTGACAGTCCTGTTGTATCTCCTAGGCAGGTCAAGAGGAAATGAGCAGTTATGTCTATGTGTTAAAGACTCTACTGTAAGCTGTTAGCCCCTCAATAAGATAAAAGAAAATAAGATAAAAATTAATTTTTCTGACTTCTGTTTATAAAGATATATAAATATCTTCTGTATATAAAGATATATGAATACCAAAATGAATTTTTCTTTTATGAAAGGCATCTAAGCCCTTGAACATGGCAACTTATGTGCTCGACTGGGTGTATCACTGCCTGGACCCTGTTTTTATTTTTGATGTTTGACTATAAGGAGGTAAATTCAATGAAGATAATATGACTGCCTTATAAAACTGCTAGTCAACCCGCAGTCTCTTCAGTTCATTGAGTTACAAATTGTGTGGTGGGGAGGCACAGTTTAGCATAAAAGTAGATTATTGTTTTAAGCTCCAGAAATTAAAAGCGAGAAATGAAATGTATAGACATCTGTAGGATTGCAAAATAAGTGGCCAAGAGCAAGTTAAGGCTTACATTCCATTCTTCCTTTATCCCGTTGATTTATTATAGGATTTTTGCTCAGTAATTTGTATTAGATATTATATGTACAACATTGCCAAACCACACTTGAACTAAACTAAAGGCTATCAAGCCAGGGGACATTTGATTAGCTCCTGGTTTAAAGCTGCTGGTTAGTGAGTTGTGGGAGTAATCTTCAGCCCAAGCACTGAACCCCTTAGCTTGGGAGAGACTGATAAATAAGCCTTCCTTTTGCAGTCTACAGAAAAACTCTAGCTGTAAGGCTCCCTGTGTCTTATAGACCCCAATGAGTGTCTAGAGTGACACAGGTTATCTGAATTTCCCAGGTTATCTAAATAACATGGAATTTCACACCCTCTCCAAGGCTGGCCTGATAGAGGCAGTTACTTCCCTGCTCTAATATATGCCTATGTTTTTGTTGTTGTTGTTGCTGATGCTGTTGTTTTCACCTGATAGATTGCTTTGCATTGATTATGTGTTTGGGGCTGGAGATTTTAGATTTTTAAAAAATATTTATTTATTTATTCCCTTTTGTTGCCCTTGTTGTTTTATTGTTGTAGTTATTATTATTATTAATGTCGTCATTGTTGGATAGGACAAAGAGAAATGCAGAGAGGAGCGGAAGAGAAAGACAGACACCTGCAGACCTGCTTCACCACCTGTGAAGCGACTCCCCTGCAGGTGGGGAGCCGGGGGTTCGAACCGGGATCCTTACACTGGTCCTTGCGCTTTACACCACGTGAGCTTAACCCACTGTGCTACCGCCCAACTCCCAGATTTTAGATTCTTATTGTTGTCACTGATGGTTTTAACATATATATATATATATATATATATATATATATATATATATATATATATATATATATTTGCCACCACGGTAATCCCTGAGGCTCTCCTACCTACATGGTAGTTCCACCACTCCAGGTGGATATTTTTTATTCGTCCTTTCTTTATTTATTAGCTCTTATTTTTCTTTTATTTGATAGAATAGAGAGAAATTGAAAAAGGAAGGAAGATAGGGAGAAAGAGAAAGACACCTGTAGCACTTGCTTCACTGCTTATGAAGCTGCCTGGGTTTGAACCCGGGCCCTTACACATGGCGATGTGTGTGGTCAAACAGGTGAATCACTGCCTGGCTCCTGTTTCTGATTTTTGATGTTTTAATATGAAGTGGTAAACCCAGTAGAGATAAGATGGCTGACTTATCTCTGTTCATCAAACCCTACTATCTTCAGTTAATTGAATTAGAAATTGCTTGGTGGGAAGGCACAATTTAGCATAATAGGTGGATCCGAAAATGCCATCCTAGAACAAATCCTCCTTTATTGTTTTTCTACCTGACTTTCAAAGACATCCGAACTCTGTTTTATAATCAATATCATGAAACTCCATGGAATTAAAGGCATGAGTCATAGAAATTTTCATGGATTAGTATTTCCGATATCCGAATTTCAACGACAGTCTCACCAAAAACTAACACTAAAGTGTGATTTGCCTTTTTTCCCTTGCCTTTCTCATATTTTTCTGTATTTTCATATAATGTATAAGCCCAAGAGACCATTGGTGGTTGTTAACATAGAACAAATAATGATAATTTGGATTGGAAAAGGTAACTTCTAGGAAGGAAGGAAGGTCAGCAAAGGTTTATAGGTATAACACACCCCTTTAAAAAAAAAAAGGCAAATATTATCTTTACATGGATTTAAGGAGAGACATAAAAATGGATTCCTTAACATTTATTTCCTATACTTCCATGTATATGCCCAGTGCTGCTAATGTGGTTGCCGCTTCCTAACAAAGGAGGATGGGATAGGTGGGGGTGGAGTGGAGAGAATGATGAGCTCAACACCACTGTCTTGTGATTATTTGCCACTACAACATGTCAGGTAGAATGACCACGGTTTTGAAAGGGCTTGTCAATCAGTTGGGCCACAGATACAAAGTTACACTGACCTTCTAAGGTTAAAGTTTGCACGGCTACACAAGGTAGTGAATGGACAGCATTGTACCCACAACCTCTCTCAATAGGGACACATAAAAAAGTATCTACAGTTTATAGATTTAAAAAAAACAAAAATGGCTAGGATAGTTGGGCGGTAGCACAGTGGGTTAAGCACAAGTGGCACAAAGTGCAAGGACCAGCCTAACGAGCCCAGTTTGAGCCCCCTGGCTCCCCACCTGCAGGGGAGTCGCTTCACAGGCAGTGAAGCAGGTCTGCAGGTGTCTATCTTTCCCTCCCCCTCTCTGTCTTCCCCTCCTCTCTCCATTTCTCTCTGTTCTATCAACGACAACATCAATAACTACAACAACAATAAAAAACAAGGGCAACAAAAGGGAAAATAATTAAATAGATAATAAAAATTTTTTTTAAAAAAAGACTAGAGTTTGTTTCAATGAACTGAAATTTTCTGCCTTGTGGCAACACTCACAGTCTAAACTTTGACAACTTCATTTTTAGATTTAATGGGAATGTAAGAGGATTAAGAGTCCTTCTGTCCCTCAGGTAAACAGGCTGGCTGTATCTGCATAACAGATAAATAGATAGATAGATAGACAGACAGACATAGAGATTTACCTTCATGTCATGTAACACTGAGTATAAGTTATTAATAAGTATTGTGAATTTTATGCATTATGTTGGACACGTTAAAATAGGATTTTTTTTCAAAGAAAGAGAGATGGGAAGTTATTTATTGTTTGTTGCTAACATGGAGTTAGCTGGATCTTTTCTTTTTTTAAGAGAGATGCTGAAGGGAAAAAATCTTTCTTCAAAGTGCCACAAAGCACAGCATGTAATTTAAAACCCATTTGGATAATTGACTGATTTGAGAAGAAGACAACCTCAGAAGTAAACGATATATTAGAATCAAGGAGTGATATGACGGTATATATACCGTCAGTACCTAACAATTTGCTGCTTTGATAGGTGTCTCATAAGGGACCAAAGTAAATATGCATATTTTACCCAATGTTTCTGTAATTTTGATTTCTTTGTTTAGAACTATGATTGGGAAGTAACAATTACTCTTTACAGAAACTCAATAAGCTGTTTGACAAATCTGTTTTTAAGACAAACCACTGTGTGTCATATTTTATTTCATAGAAAAAAAATGCAGTTGGCTTTTTTTCTGACTGTCTTTTGCAATATTATCAGGTTCCATCAGAACAAGAGAAGGAACAAGAAACTTTAAACCAAAAAAGTATCACTGAACCTCTCCCAGCAGCAGACTTGAAGAAAAAAATGGAAGGGTACCAGGATTTTGCAACAAGGCCCCTACCATCAAGAGCAGACCCAGAGAAGGACAATGAAACAGACCAAGGTGCCAATAGTAACAAGGTCACTGAGGAGGCTGGAGAGAAGAGACCTGCCCCATCACTCCCCAGTCCTCCTCCAGCCCCAGAGGGAGAGCCAGCCCTGACCCCTGGAGCTGCCAAACAGCCAATCACCTCTCCTAGTACACTTGCTGACACCAAACAAGAATCCAAGACCTGCAGTTTTACAGAGACCTCTGAAAGTGAACTCCAAGATGCTTCCTTCCCAGGTTTCCCTGCCACACAGCCACTGCTGGCAAACCAGAGTGAGGGGGAGGATGACAAGCTCCCTGCGATGGCAGATTACATCGCCAACTGCACTGTGAAGGTCGACCAGCTGGGCAGTGAGGACATCCACACTGCCCTCAAGCAGACCCCAAAGGTCCTTGTGGTGCAGTCGTTTGACATGTTCAAAGACAAAGACCTGACTGGGCCCATGAATGAGAACCATGGACTTAATTATACCCCTCTGCTGTACTCAAGGGGAAACCCAGGCATCATGTCGCCACTGGCCAAGAAAAAACTTTTGTCCCAAGTGAGTGGGGCCAGCCTTTCCAGCAGCTATCCCTACGGCTCTCCACCCCCTTTGATCAGCAAAAAGAAGCTGATGGCGAGGGATGATTTGTGTTCAAGTTTGTCCCAGACCCACCATGGCCAGGGCACTGATCACATGGCAGTGAGCCGGCCCTCCGTGATACAGCACGTCCAGAGTTTCAGAAGCAAGCCGACGGAGGAGAGGAAGAGCATCAATGACATCTTTAGACATGACAAACTGAGCCGATCAGATACCCACCGGTGCAGCTTCTCCAAGCATCACCTCAGCTCACTCGCTGACTCCTATGTCCTGAAGCAAGAAATTCAGGATGGTAAGGAGAAAAGGTCACTCCCACACTCCCAAATGCCAAGCTTCTTAGCAGACTTCTACTCATCCCCTCATCTCCACAACCTCTATAGACACACAGAACACCATCTCCACGGCGAACAGACATCCAAGCACCCTTGCAGGGACATGTACAGGGAATTAGAAAACAATTCTTACCCTTCCCACAAACACCAAGAGAAGCTCCATGTAAATTATCTCACTTCTCTACGCCTGCAAGACAAAAAATCAGCCGCTGCAGAAACTCCCACAGAAGATCAGCCCACTGATCTGAGCCTTCCCAAGAACCCACACAAACCCACCGGCAAGGTCGTAGGCCTGGCTCACTCGGCACCAGGACCGCAGGAGAGCAAAGGCATATCCCAGTTTCAGGTTGTGAGTAGCCATAGTCGAGACTGTCACCCCAAAGCCTGTCGAGTATCTCCTATGACCATGTCAGGCCCCAAAAAATACCCGGAATCACTTTCCAGATCGGGGAAACCTCATCACGTGAGACTGGAGAATTTCAGGAAGATGGAAGGCATGGTCCACCCAATTCTGCACCGGAAAATGAGCCCTCAGAACATTGGGGCAGCCCGTCCTATAAAGCGCAGTTTGGAGGATTTGGACCTTGTAATTGCTGGGAAAAAGGCCCGAGCGGTGTCTCCCCTGGACCCCTCCAAGGAGATCTCTGGGAAGGAGAAGGGCTCTGAGCAGGAGAGTGAAAGCAACAAGGCAGCACACAGTGGACACTCGGGGAGCAGCTCGGAAGGCCACAAGCTTCCTCTCTCTTCCCCTATCTTCCCAGGTTTGTATTCTGGGAGCCTGTGTAACTCTAGCCTCAACTCCAGGCTCCCTGCTGGGTATTCTCATTCTCTGCAGTACTTGAAAAACCAGACTGTGCTCTCCCCACTCATGCAGCCTCTGGCTTTCCACTCACTTGTGATGCAAAGAGGAATATTTACATCTCCGTCAAATTCTCAGCCCTTATACAGACACTTGGCTGCGGCCACACCTGTAGGGAGTTCCTATGGGGACCTTTTGCACAACAGCATCTACCCTTTAGCTGCTATAAATCCTCAAGCTGCCTTTCCATCTTCCCAGCTGTCGTCCGTTCATCCCAGTACGAAACTGTAGGCCCAGCTCTGCCCAGCGTCCCAGGTGGCTTAGCCCACAGAGGCTCACTCCTTGTGCTGTAGTGATGGCATAGAGAATTAGAAGTCAGTTTCTTCTAATCTGGGAGTAAGACTGGTCCTGAAGAGGCTGAGAGCAATGGCCATCACACTTGATTTTTCTGGGATGACTGAAACCTTGGCTGGTCAGTCTTGAGTCCCTTCCAACAGAGTTGCCCTGGTACCCAGATGATTCATTTTTGCACCGGGGACTTGGGAAAGGGGATTTGTGTGTATTCAGGAAGAATTTAAGAGGACCTCATTTGAGTTCGGATGGTCACAAAACAATCTGGGGGAAAAAAAAAAGGGCACAGGCATTTCAAAGGAAGGGCAAAGAAGACTGGCAAATATATGCCAAAGGAAGCCCTCTTTTCATAAAACTCTCCAAGGTTCAATCAATGCAATGTATAGTGAAACACCAATAGATCTTTCATTCTGACACTATTCAACAATCCAGAGAAGTAAACACTGTTAAATTAACTGTATATATTTGCTTCTTAAAACTACCTGTATCACTGTTTGCTCACCTAATTTATACACAGGTAGTTCCATTCTTCTCCCAGTTCTTTCTTGTCTTTTTTTTAATTAAACAGTATCGCCTTGTTTGCAGCTTGTTTTATTATTTTTGTTTTGTTTTGTTTTGTTCTGTTTTAAAGGCTGACTGACTGTCCTAGTTGATGTGTGTTTGTAATTTTTCCACATCTTATCGTTTCGAGCAGCTTTGGGTGGTAAAGTTATTGTTTACAAATTGAAGCAACTGATTCTAGTGGAACAAATGAAAAAAGAAACAGTTGAGCATACAGTAGTGCAAAGAACGTTCCTTTGCAGATTCGCAACTTAAGGATTTTGTTCCTGATAAATGGCATAGTTGAAAGAGCTTATACACTGCTTACCCGGCCAAATGCTTTGCTTTTAAGTATCAAGCATTGTGCTCACCTTATCTAGGCTATGAAACTGTCCTACATACCAGAGGAATCATAAAAGCAAAACAAGCAAAAAAAAAAATCATAAATAACCTTACTGGCAGCAAACTTCTGAATAACAACAGAGTCTAGAGGACATATTTGTGGGCTGCACAGATATTTTAGGAATTTCAGAAATTAGAACAGAAGCCAAAATGATTTGCGTTGGTGTTGGCACTGATCCCTTTAAACAGTCTGGGAAAGGGGGCTGGAAAGAGGATGGAGCCCAGCTATCCAGAAACAAATGAACAGCTGGTGACCCGAGCACCAGATATCTTCCATAGTCTGTGGTCTTTTGAGTAAGGTAGACATTTTGCCTTCATCGAGTTGGCTTCTTGTGGTCCCTAAGAAGAACTTCACTGCTACATCTTTGGGGGAATGATTGGCATGCTGGATTACCCATTTTAAAAGAAAAGTCATCCTCTTTGTGTTTACGGGACATGAGTTGTGTGTGCGCATGCACACAGAGTGGTTTGTGGTCATGTTTTTAACCACCCGGCAACAGAGTCCACTTGATGATTTCCTTTGTTGTTGGAGAGAAGTGATCCAGCTGTCCAAGCAGTTGGAAGATGTATATTGTCATTCTTGCCGTTTTTGTTGCATTTGCTGCGTATATGTAACTTCAAGGTGGGTGCATTTTTTTAAGTGTGAAAAGTCAATCAATACAGAGAGTGGATTTTCTTTCCAAGGCCCATCCCTGCTCTCATTGCGTTGATGAACTCCCCAGCCAGCCCCCCTGCCCCAGTATTATTAGTAGACATTAGAATGATAGTTAACCAAGCCTATTACCTCTGAGATATTTAATTCTATGAAAATTAATGACAATTTTCAACTTCTAAATAGGTAACTCAACTGCAAAATAATCCAACCCAGTAACAATGCAACTGCGGCTCTTAAACAAAGCCATGCATGCTGTGCATCTGTATTGAAATGTCTCCATGATATGAAGCCAAATATTCAATGTAACATACTTAATATCCAAAGGTGGAAACAAAAGAATGTAGAGATCTAGTGTTAAGAGTTCCATTTGCTTCAATTAATTATTTACCTTCCTGTGGAATAATATATACGTATATATTTAATAGAACCATAGATAGACTAGTAGAATTTAGATGATTAATGTGTGACTGCAGATTACCCTGTGATTGCACAAGATGGAGGGGGGATCTCAATTCCAGCTGGCAAAATGCTAGCCAGGACACTTTTAAGAAAGTTGCACTAGACTGAATGGTGACAGAATCAGAGGACATGGAAGGAAAAGGAAACTCCAGTGGCTCCACAGTAGAGATAGGCTAAATCAAAATTTCTGTGAGTTTGTTTCTCAAAGAAAATGGGGGTCATCTGTCCCTGGTGGAACTCGCCTAACCATTTGAAATCTAGGGCGTTTGTTTTCTCCACTGTAGTGATTTCAGTCTGGTTTCATCATGCTGGAATTTGATCACACCATTTTCAAACAATGTTAACATAGTCCAGCTTTTGTTTTTCTCCTCATTCTTCCTAGAGAAGACTAACTGTTTCTGTCTGAGGAAGCTCATACCCTTGGTAAAACATCAGGACAAATAAAGAGAAATGGGGGTATACATTCCCAACAGAAGCAGTGTGTTGCTTGTTTTAAAACTCTGAACAGAGATCTTGGAAATCTTTCAAAAAGACCATTGAATTCTTCATTGGCTGAGAACTACATTTAAAAAAAAAAAGTCTTAAATGGGGCTTTGTTTGCATTGTTTGAATTCAAGGGGTCTTATTATTGAATGGAATTGCACAAGCCTTTCTTTGTGCAATCAAACTATTGTTATTGGTAGTTCTTTCTGTAAAGGAAACTGTGGAATCTAATTGGCAGTGGAGTCATAAATCTATTTACTGGGTGTGGCTTCCAAGAAATGTTGCAACTCAAAATGCACCAAGTTCGTGATTTACTGGAGATTCTCAATAATATTTTAAAAGACCTTTCCATGAAACTTCTGGTTTAACTTTTGGCAACTTGACATGTTAAAAAAAAAAAAAAAAAAAAAAACGGCCCAGCTGAGTTTCAGAATTAAGTATTTCTAGTAAATGATTCAAACGTGTAGTAATTGCCACAGGACTGACTTATTTATTGACTAGCTAGAAAATCTTAAGTTCACTTGTTTATCAGGGCATATACAGAAGGGTTTGTTTAAACTCAATGTTGACTTTACAACTTTCTGACCTGGTGCATGAATTCTCAAGTACTGTATTTCACTGTGTTGGTGTGTCTGATGGAAATTTTGAGGTGATCCCACAATATATATATATATATATATATATATATATATATATATATATATATATGTTATGTAGTGTGCCTTCAAAGAGAACCATTTATTTCTCTTCACTTGTAGTCCCACAAAGTCACATTTGGTGGTGGTCAGCCAAGTCCCATCTGGTCCAGTTTTACTCTTGTCCCAATTTTTAAAGATTAATGGGAACAAGTTTGTCCTGGTGAGACCCACACCATTGCAATGATTATCTTGAGCACTTAAATTCCAGTGTTGGCTGTTGATGTATTTGATATTATGCTTGTCTCCCCATGGTTGAAATATGTCTGAAAAATAGCAGCATAATCTCTTGGCTGTTTATACTTTTTTAAACTTTCCTGTATTGTAAATATTGTATACTTTTGGTGATTCCAGCTATGTAACCTCTATGCTCCGTAAGGTGATTATTTGTATATAGCAACATGGCCCAGTGATATTATATAATTTCTCAATGGAGAGGTTATCGAGTAACCTTTGCATTAGTTTAAACACTACCAGAAGAATGCTGAGCCAACTATAAACACTCAATTTTGTATGTTTTCCAAATTGTACTTATTACCGCTTTTGATACTGTATTACGTGCCAATAGTTTCCCAATCACATAGCAGGCAAGAGATATTTTGTACTTTTTGATCCACTGTAATATTTAATAAAAAATGTTACTATCTGTTTCCTTTTGTGTGAAAGTAATCTGTCATTTCTTCCCGAGCATTCCTGTAGCTTCAGCAGAGTACTTTCCACTACATAGTCTCCAAACTGGGTAACAACAGTAATTAATGGTAGTGATGGAAATGTCTGTAGTTCATTGAAAAACTGCTGGATGTCCATTTGGCTACAACATCTGTAATATTTACTATATAAGTACTATATGATATAAGTACATCATGTCCATTTTATTGAAGAGACAATAAAGCTTACAGAGGTAAATAAACTCACCCACCAGAGCTTAATTGACAGAGTAGCTTATGAACCCAAGCCTCTTACCTCTGTGCACTTACTTTATTTACCATACTCCTCTCATGACAGATTAACAAAAGTCACTGTTTATTTGTTCAGTCAACAAAGATTTGCTCATGCTTCAGTTGCCAGGCATATTGCTAGGAGCTGGAAATAGTGAGCAAAATATAAATATTGTCTCTGGAGCTTATCTGTCTTCTACGAAAGAGAGTTAATCAAACAGTTACTCATATAAATATAATAACCTCAATGTAACGTAGTTCCAGGGGACAGAAGTATGATGACTATGGTAATACATGAAGAGGAAATGGTGACTGACTAATACATGAAGGATGAGTTTAACTTGACCAGGTGAGGGGAACTGGGACAAGAATAGGTTGAGCACAGGGTACAATATGCCAAAAGGTCCTGAGGCATGAACAGGCTTGGCTTAGTATAAGAATCAAATACAAACCTGTCTGCCAGAAGCATAATTACAAGGTCCAGGAAATGAAGTTGAGGTAGGTTAGAAAGTGTTTAGGAGGTCAGCTTGCTAGGGCTTAATAGACCAGGTTTGTGTTGTAAACAGGAGGCTAAGGTATGGAAGGGAAATGTTCAGGTTGGTCTTTGTGCCTGTAGTTCCCTAGCTACTGTGTAAGGCAGATGGGGAACAATCTAGCACCAAGATGGTGGCCATTTCAATTGGGGTGGTAGATTGGGAGGACAGGCGCATCTCTGAACTAATGGCAAGGATGAACAGACAGCTGATAGATAAATATTCCTCTTTTTTTTTTTTCCTCCAGGGTTATTGCTGGGGCTCGGTGCCTGCACTATGAATCTCACTGCTCCTGGTGGCCATTATTTCCATTTTTATGGATAGGACAGAGAGAAATTGAGAGAGATGGGGAAGATGGAGAGGGAGAGAGAAAGATAGACACCTGCAGACATGGTTCACTGCTTTTGAAGCAATCCTCCTGCAGGTGGGGAGTGGGGGCTGAAACTGGGATCCTTGTTTGGGTCCTTGAGCTTTGTACTATGTGTGCTTAACCGGGTGCGCTACCGACCAGCCCCAATGAAGAAATATTTCTAATCTTTCAGCCCCTTTAATCCTCTGCCTCCAGTCCTCCCCTTGGCTTTGCTCAGTTTCTTATTAGACATTAGTGAAGAAGCACCACCATACTTTTCTTTCTTCCTTTCTCTCTTTTTTCTTTTTTTGGTTTGTTTATTTTTGCTTAGAGTACTGTTCAGCTCTGGCTTGTGGTAGTGCTGAGGATTGAACCTGGTGCCCCCGGCATAAAAGTCTTTTACCAATGATGCTTTCTGCTCAGTCCTATAGTCCAGTGTCTATGTAGTTTATGTGTCTTTCGTAATGAATTCCAGCAAAGGGCACTGGGGGGCAAGTGGGTGTGGACAGAACTTTGCTGAGTGTCTTTACTTAGGACCACACCATCTGAGCAGAAAGGACTTTGTATAAATAGGAGAGAGGAGGAGGAGCTGTTAGCAGGACTCTGAGGGTTGGGGTGTGTACTAGAACCACATATTTAGACAAAAGACACAAGACACCTTTTCCTAAAGACCCCTGCCCACACCTCTCAAGGCATCAAGACATTTAGTCACATGTCAGGTGCCTTATTTTAAGTAGGAGATGCCACTCCTTTGTTAACCCAACAAACATGGGAGAAGCCCCTAGCCCCACAATTTATTAGCTTTCTTTCTGATTCATGTGAATTGCTGTGAGGACATCAGAGGAATATTATTCTATTTGTGACTCACTCAACAATTATAGATCTGATCCTTGAATCACGCACAACAGGAAGTGTGATGATCACTTATCTATTTTTAATCAGGACTGACTGGAAAATAATGTTGGGAAAGAAGATGCTTTTGCTTAGGACACAAGCAATGAAACTCTCTGGTGACTATGCTAGGATAGTGACCAAACTGACAAATATCTTAGTACCGATAATGACAAGGAAATAGGTGACATTTGCATCATCGAGTATGTACAGGTGCCAGAAAGTACATGTTGTGCTGGGTGACCTCTGGCAGGAACAGTGTGAAAGAAAGCACTGACTTCTGGGGCCGGGTAGTGGCACATCTGGTTGAGCGCACATGTTACAATGCTCAAGGACCCAGGTTCAAGCCCCCGGTCCCCACCTGCAGGGGGGAAAGCTTTGCAAGTGGTAAAGCAGTGCTGCAGGTGTCTCTCTTTCTCTCTGTCTTCCCCTTTCCTCTTGATTTCTAGATGTCTTTATCCAATAAATAAATAAAGATAATTAAAAAAAATTGAAAAGAAAGCATTGGCTTCAAGAAGTAACAACAAATCTTACTAAACTGGTCTTCACTCGTTTGGATTTTCTGAATTTTAGAAACTCTTAATTCTTTGCATAACCAACATTCCAAAGTATTTGTCTAACCTGCTTAACAGAACCAACTATTTTTTTTTCATGTTAGCCACAACCAGAGGCATTCAGCCAGCCCAGTAAGGACAAGGAGATCTGTTCCCTGAGACCCATACAAGGACAACTACTGTCATTATTATTAGGACTTCCTCTAAAACAGAGTTGTCCGGTGAGTTTTCCTGGATACTGGAAATGTTCCATAAGTCAGAGTTTTCCAAACATGCTAGCTACTCTCTTAGTCAACACAGCTACAAGGTTCTTGAAATATGCCTATTGTGACAGAGAAGCAGATTCTTTAATTCCATGACATTTTTATTGTTTTTAAAATACATATTTTTAAAATATTTATTTACTCCCTTTTGTTGCCCTTGTTTTATTGTTGTAGTTCTTATTGTTGTTGTTACTGATGTCGTTGTTGGATAGGACAGAGAAATGGAGAGAGGAGGGGAAGATAAAGAGGGGGAGAGAAAGACACCTGCAGATGTGCTTCACCGCCTATGAAGTGACTCCCCTGCAGATGGGGAGCCAGGTCTTGAACCGGGATCCTTACTCCAGTCCTTGCACTTTGCCCCACATGCGCTTAACCCGCTACACTACTGCCCAATTCCCTCTTTAAAAAATATTTTTATTTACTTACTATTGGATAGAGAAAAGAGGGAAATTGAGAGGGCAGGGGAGATAGGAAGGGAAAGAGACAGAGTGATAACTGCAGCCCTGCTTCAGCATTTGTGAAGCTTTCCCCCTGTAGATGGGGACCAGAGGCTTGAACCTTCATCCTTGCACACTGTAACGTGTGCGCCTGGCCCCCACATTTTTTTTTATTTTTTAGATTTAGATAGTCTCATATATTTAGTTGTTACTATAATGGGCAGCACAGTTCTAGAGAGTCTGACTGGTAGACATGCACATATGAATAGACCTGACTCCAGGTAGATCAGTATCTGCACATAAGCTGTAACATAAACACCAAAGCAGGTATCACTGTGTCTCTCAGCAAAACTAGTTAGCTCACTAGATGTGAACGTAGCTTTAACACCATTTTTTTTTTCTTTCTGGATACATATACCATAAACTTTTAAGTGCTGCATGGATTCTTGAGCTTTCACTAACAAATAGAAGTCTTCAATTACAGTATGTTGTAATGCAGTCATGCCTTTAATGCTCAATCTGATCTGTGAGATTTGAGTGTGATCTCCACAGAAGTATCTGCAGTGTTAAGATGGCCATGTTCAAGTTACTCTCTGGGTATATGTCATTATACCTTCTTTACAGATGTAAAAAGTAAGTAATTTACCAAAAGTCATCTAGAACACTTAGGCAAAAACAGTATAATTCAAACCCAGACCTGCTGGCTTTAAGAGCATGACTTGATCTATCATCTTTCCTTTTTCAGATGAAGACCCCAGTAGTCATGATGTTTTGCTCCATAGCAAAAAAACCACCCTATTGATTCCTTTAATCTTTGGTGCCAGGGCTCAGGCTATGTTTAATGGTAAGGAGTAAATAAAATATCACTTTTAATATAACTTCTAAATCCTGAAACAGGATTGTGTGTAAATCAGTGCTCCATCTAAATCAAATTAAAGTGTGTAAATCAAATTAAACTTCCTTTAGTTTGGGAAATTCTACAAGGAGACAAAAGAGCAGAGAGTCGGGCAATAGCGCAGTGGGTTAAGCCCAAGTACCGGCATAAGAAAACTAAAAGAGCAACGGTCCTCACCACAGTCTGTATATTTAAAAATTAGTAAGCAGGGGGTAGGTTGGTAGCACAGTGGGTTAAGTGCTCATGGTGCAAAGCACAAGGACAAGGATAGGCAAAAGGATTCCTGTTCGAGCCCACGGCTCCCTACCCACAGGAGGTCACTTCACAAGTGGTGAAGTAGGTCTGCATGTGTCTGTCTTTCTCTCCCCGGCTGTATCCCCTCCTCTCTCGACTTCTCTCTGTGCTATCCAACAACAGCAGCAATGACAACAATAATAATGACAACAACAAGGGTAACAAGGGCAACAAAATGGAAAAATTGGCCTCCAAGAGCAGTGGATTCATAGTGGATTCCAAGCCCCAGCAATAATCCTAAAGGCAAAAAAAATTTTTTTTAAATAAGCAGCTTAGATCTGGGATATCAATACACCTGGATAGAAAAATGTGTGTGTGTGTGTGTGTGTGTGTGTGTGTGTGTGTGTGTGTGTGTGTGTGTGTTGTTTGCTTGTTTTCTTTACCAGAGGACTACTCGGCTTTGGTTTATGGTGGTACAAGGGAATAAACCTAGGACTTCAGGGCCTCAGACATGAAAGTCTTTTGCATAACTATTACACTATCTTTCCCCACCACCAAGAATTTTAATTTCTCTCTTTTTTATTATATTTATTTATAGGATAGAGACAGCCAGAAAGAGAGAGGGTAGGGGGAGATGGGGAGGGAGACACCTGCAGCACAGTTTCACAACCTGCAAAGCTTTCCCCCTGCAGGGGAGGACTGGGGGCTCAAATCTGAGTCTCTGCACATTGTAACATGTGCTTTCAGTCATATGTGCTCCATTCAGCCCCTGAGTATTTCAGTCTCTAGCAGTATACAAAGGCAGAGGAAAACCAGGACCATTTCCTGCTGTGTTCATTTACTCCGTTATCAAAATATAATATTACTTTCATATTTAAAAGTAAAGCCAAGGTTATTTTTGAGTTTTTAAATAAATCAAAGACATTTAAAAAATCTCAAATTGGCAACAGATTGCTTTAGGCTACAATCCAACAAATACTCAAAGATTACCTCCCCTGTGCCAGACACAGCAGAGCTCTCTCCTCTGCACTAGTGTTTCTGTGGCTCCAAGTCTATGAAGGAAACAGATATAAAAACATTCTTCTAAGTGTGAAAACCATGACAAACGAGAACACTCAAAGAGCGGTACAAGTGTCTCTCCTTCTCTCTCTCTTTTTTTTTAATTTTTTATATTTATTTTATTGATTTTTTTTCCTTTTGTTGCCCTTGTTGTTTTATTGTTGTAGTTATTATTGTTGTTGTTGTTGGATAGGACAGAGAGAAATGGAGAGAGGGAGGGGAAGACAGAGAGGAGGAGAGAAAGATAGACACCTGCAGACCTGCTTCACCGCCTGTGAAGTGACTCTCCTGCAGGTGGGGAGCCGGGGTTCGAACCGGGATCCTTATGCCGGTCCTTGTGCTTTGCGCCACCTGCGCTTAACCTGCTGTGCTACAGCCCGACTCCCTCTCCTTCTCTCTTACAACCTCTCCCTATCATCTCTCTCCCTCTAGCACACTGGGAATGTTGTATAAGTACAAAGACCCATTGACCAACCTGGTGCAAAAAAGGGGGGGGAGAGAAAGGAAGGAAGGAAGGAAGGAAGGAAGGAAGGAAGGAAGGAAGGAAGGAAGGGAGGGAGGGAGGGAGGGAGGGAGGAAGGAAGGATGGAAAAGAAGGAAGAGAAGAAGAATGGAAAGAAGGATGAGAGGGAGGGAGGAGGTATGATTGCAGCTAGAATGCAGGGAAGGCCCTTGAAAGAAGTGGCTTCCAACCAGAGATCTAGAAAGTGATAAATGGGGAACTAAGATACATGATATCACGCAAAAATGAGAGAGCATTGGATGTTCTTGGAACTGAGAGGTCACTGGTAGGAGTAGGGGAAGTAAAACTCTTAGGGAAAATACCTGATTAAGAAAGTACGGAAAGCTTTGACAGTACATCACAACTGTAGAACAACCTCACACAAAACAGAAACAGTCAAATCTTAGAAAGAAAGAAATACATATGTATGACAAATACTACCTTTTATATGAAAAACTATATTCTAAAAGAGAATGCCAAGCACAAGAAATCTGAGCCAAAAAAAAGCCAAAAATGCAAACAATAAAAGAATTCAGAGATGATTTTCAAACTGAATATATGAAAGCAATTATTTTTCCTGAAGTTCTTCAATTGTATTAAAAGGCAAGATTTTATTTAAAATAGCAAACAAAAAGAATCCTAGGGGTAAATGTTGCAAGTAATTTGTAGGACACTTATTAAAAACATTTTAATGATCTATTGACAGACACAAAGACAAATTAAGAAATTGAAAGACTGTGGTCTTTAACAATGGTCTTTGATGGGAAGGTAGAAATCATTGCTAAATTAATTTGTAGATTTAATAAAAATAACAATTAAGTATCAATTTTAACTTAGCAAAATGATGTTAAAGTTTGTAAAACAAATTACAGTGATAAATCAGAAAAAATTGTCTGAGAATAAAACTGTATTGAAGTGACAGTACTCAGGATATAAGTACATTCGTGGTTATAGTGGTGAGCAAAACAATCTTCTAATAATCAGAATAGTTTGTTCCTAGAGCAAAGTATCAATGAATAAGAACAAAAAGTCCATAAATGAAGCCAAATTTATATAAAACTTCAGAACAGCTAAGTGAAGGTCAATAGTCAATAAATGGTGTTATAATAACTGACTAGTTAGGGAAAACAAAATAACACTGAATCTCTACCTCACTTATTACATTAGCAGGAAATCCAGATGGATCAAAGAGTTAAATGTAAAAACAAATAAATAAAAATTAGTTCTGAAATAATAAATTACTTAATTTACATACCAGGAATGGAGATCTTTCTAAGAAGGATCTGAATCCAAATGCCATAAAGGAAAAGAATGATAAAGTTGACTGCATACAAATCCTATTTTTATGTATGAAAATAAAGCGACAACCGAGAGAATAGATCAATAATAAATTTTAAGTCATTATCAAAGGTCTACTTTCTGTTATTTAAATAAATAATATAAATAAAATCAGAAAAGGATGAATACTGTGTACTAGCAGTTAAACACCAAAAGTGAAATAAAAAGCAGTCAGCCAATATAAAAATATGCTCAATGTTACTCATAAGTAAACACACAGTGACTGAGACCGAGAGTTGAGTGTATGTATTACAATACACAAGGAGGGCAGGTTCAAGCCCCCAGTCCCCACCTGCAGGGGGAAAGCTTTGCTATTGGTGAAGCAGTGCTGCAGGTGTCTCTTTGTCTCTCTCCCTTTCTATCACCCCAATTCCCTATTGATTTCTGGCTGTCCTTATCCAATAAATAAAGATTAAAAAATATTTTTAAAGTATAGTGATTAATGCAAATTGGACAGTAATGAAATTTAAAAAAAAAAAGTTCTGACTTTGAGAAACTAGAGTAATGAAGCCCTATTCTGAGAAGGCCGACCACTGTTAGACTAAATTGAGGCAAGTGATGTTGATCTGATTCATTTCTGGAAGGAATGTAATTATTTGTAAATTTCATCTAATTTTCAAGGTACTGCTATACATAAAATGTGTCTTCTCAAAGTCCATAAGCTAAATTCTATCATCTATGTGATAATATTAGGTGGTAGGGTCTTTGGGGAATAATTAGATCACAGAGTAGAACATTCAATTAATTGAATTAATGACCTTATTAAAAAACAGTCTCCAAGGGGCCAGTGGTGACACACAGGGTTAAGTGCACATTGTACAAAGCACAAGGATCCGGTTCGAGCACCCACTTCAAAAGCGATGGAGCAGGTCTGCAGGTGTCTTTCTCTCCGCCGCTCATTCTCCCCCTCCTCTCTCAATTTCTCTCTGTCCTATCCAATAAAATGAAGAAAATGGCCTCACGGAGCAGTAGATTCATGGTGCCAGCATTGGGCCCCACTGATAATCCTGAAGGTAAAAACAAACAAATAAATATAATTTTTTTAAAAAAATCTTCAGAGAGCTACCTCATCTCTTCTACGTAAGAACGCAGCAAAATGACAACACCTATGAACCAAGAAAGTTCTCACCAGACACCCAATCTACTAATACCTAATCTCTTTTTTTTTAATTTTTATTTATAAAAAAGAAACACTGACAAAACCATAGGATAATGAAGGATACAATTCCATGCAGTTCCCACCACCAGAAATCCGTATTCCATCCCCTCCCCTAATAGCTTTCCTATTCTTTATCCCTCTGGAAGTATGGACCCAAGGTCATTGTGAGATGCAGAAGGTGGAAGGTCTGGCTTCTGTAATTGCTTCCCTAATGAACATGGGAGTCGGCAGGTCGATCCATACTCCCAGCCTGTCTCTTTCTTTCCCTAGTGGGGCAGAGCTCTAGGGAAGTGGGGCTCCAGGACACATTGTTGGGGTCGTCTGCCAGGGAAGTCCAGTTGGCATCACGGTAGCATCTGTAACCTGGTGGCTGAAAGAAGAGTTAACATATAAAGCCAAACAAATTGTTGACTAATTTGAACCTAAGGTTGGATTAGTGCAGATGAAGATTTGGGGGTCTCCATTTTAAAGACAGTAGGCCTATTTTACATATATTCCAAAAGGCTCATAAGTATACTAGTGTTTTTCTTTTTTCCTAAGCCTGGCATCTGATATGCAGGTGGACCCAAGTTATTGTCTGGGGAGATGATATCATGGCTGGAAAAAGGACCAGAAACCAGGATCAGGGAAGAGAGTAGCAACCAAAATATGGGAAAAGTATATAAATATTGTTGACTGTAAACCCCATCAATTTGATGTGATCTGGGGCTCATATTCAGCTTAGAAGCCTATGTGATCTCTGCATCCCTGTAGATCTGAGCTCCACAGGGTCATGAGTAGGAATGTTCCAAGATGCCCCAATTTCGTAATCCACCTTCCTCAGGTGGAAGTAGAGTATGTTGTCCAGCCACCCTTCAGAGGATAGAACATTCTCTACCGTGGCTGATCCATGTTGAGGGCAAGGCCCTATAGGGGCCCACAGAGAAGTCTATTGTGTTGTTCCTGATAGAGATGACCAGTAACAATGGAGAGAGGGATTTATTCGAGGTCTAGGCCCATCTTGTCTTTTGGGAATCTTAGGACTAGGGCCCCAGCTGATGGGGTGGCTTGACAGTGACTAAAGCGTCATCAATAAAGTATGCCAGTCTCTTGTCCTTATTCAGCTTACTTGCATAAGGTTAGCTTTGGAGTAACTGAGGGAAGTGTAATAGGATGTAGGTGAAGAAGTTATCTACTTTTAAGTAGAAACTATTTCATTAGGAACTTTATGGTGTCTTTTTAGGTCTTTCTACTTGCTTGCTGCAAATACTGACTCACTGCAGACTATGGGAAGATAGGGAGAGAGACACCTGTAGCACTGCTTCATTGCTCTCTAAGCTTCTCCCCTGCAGGTGGGGAGAAGTGACGTGAACCCAGGCCTGGGTGTAGAGTGATATGAGTGCTCAACCAAGTGCACCATTGCCTAGCCCCACACCATTCATTTCTGACGCTCTCCTTTCATAGCTTTCCCAGAAGGCAGCACTGTTCATTTAATTTGTACTGAGACTAGTTTTCTGTACAGTGATACAGTGTATAAAAAATAATAAAGCATAATAATAATAATAATAACTAAAATATGCCTACTAGTTATCTACAAAATGGAGAACCCCCCCCCCCCAACTCTTCATCTGCACTATTCCAGTCTTTAGGTTCATGATTGGTCAACAATTTGTTCAGCTTTGTATGTTAACTCTCTTTTCAGACACCAGGTTCCAGATGCAACCATGATGCCAACCAGACTTCCCTGGGCAGAGGACTCCACCAGTGATGTCCTGGAGCTCTGATTCCCCAGAACCACGCCCCACTAGGGAAAGAGAGAGGCAGGCTGGAAGTATGGATCCACCTGTCAACACCCATGTTCAGCAGGGAAGCAATTACCTTCCACCTTCTGCAGCCCATAATGACCCTGGGTCCATACTCCCAGAGAGACAAAGAATAGGAAAGCTATCAGGGAAAGGGATGGAATAGGGAGTTTTGGTGGTGGGAATTGTGTGGTGTTGTATCTCTCTTATCCTATGGTTTTGCCAGTGTTTCCTTTTTATAAGTAAAATAAAATAAAATAAAAATAAAGCAAGGCCTCTACACTTGAAACGAAACCAAAACCAAAACCGAACAAAACCTGCTAGATGCTTCAGAGAAGCCTGAGAAGACAATTAAGGAACCACATGGAAACAGGAATGAGAAAGAGAAAAGAAAGAAAGAAGAAAGAAAGAAAGAAAGAAAGAAAGAAAGAAAGAAAGAAAGAAAGAAAGAAAGAAGAAAGAAAGAATTTCAGTCAAGAGTTTGAGATGGAGTGGATATTGTTGAGTGACCTATCAATACTCCAGACCACTTCCTCTTTACGCATACAGTAAGCAACAGCCTAGTTACACTATTTGGGATAAGAGATAAAAAAAGAAATCTCAGGCTGACAAAAGAATTGCTAAAAGGTAGGCCTAATTGTCACATTCCTTTGATCTATGTCCCTTCTCCCTTTATCCTAATTTGTGGATGAGGTCATAAGGTTGGAGATGAAAGTATTCTTTTTTCTTTCTTTTTTTTTTTTGTGGTTGTCTTAGTTTTATTGTTTTTTCAGAAAACATTTTGTCTATTTACTTTAGTGAGCAAGATATGGAGAGAATGAGAGTAAGAGAGAGACCAGAGCCCTGCTCAGCTCTGGCTGATGATGATGCTGGAGATGAAAGTTTTCTTTACCACTAGTGGCAACATTCATAAGGGTAAGTCAACATTTTTAGCATTTTTATGAATTTATTTATAAAATAAAATATATCAGCAAGACCACAGGATAAGAGGGGTACAAATCCATACAACTCCCACCACCAGAACTCTGTATCCTATCCCTTCCCATGAAGGCTTTCCTAGTCTTTATCCCTCTGGGAGCATGGACCCAGGGTCATTATGGGATCTAGAAGGTGGAAGGAAGGACCTGAATGTTTGCTGCATTATTGACTCACTGCAGTAACCCTGATAAACCACATAAGGCTTTTGTCTTCTCTAAGAAAAATAAGCTTTCCATTTGTTTAAGCTGTTAGTGATTGGATGTTCCATTATTTGCAGCCAAATCATTGATTCAATGATACACCTGGTCTTAATAGGAAGTAGTGCAGAAACAATGGAAAGTGTTTTGGTCTTGGGATTGAGGAACTTGGCTTCAATTACTAATAGTATGGTGTATTGTGATCAATTATAATATGACTTTTCTGGGTCTCTGTCCCCATAAGTAAAATGGGATCAGTACAATTGTTCGGACAGAAGTTTGAAGACTCCATAAAAAGGGAAGGCAACACTTGAGGAACACAGGTCCTGAAATGAGTGCAGCTCAGAATGCCAGCTGTGTCCACAAACTGTAAGCTTATATTTACAGGGACTCATAGGTTGCGTATATAGACCACAACTTGCTCAGCCACTCATCTGTTGCTGGACACCTGGGTTGCTTCCTGGTTTTGGCTATTACAAATTGTGCTGCTAAGAACATATGTGTACAGAGATCTTTTTGGATGGGTGTGTTGGGTTCCTTAGGATATATCCCCAGGAGAGGAATTGCAGGATCATAGGGTAGGTCCATTTCTAGCCTTCTGAGAGTTCTCCAGACTGTTCTCCACAGAGGCTGGACCAATTGACATTCCCACCAGCAGTGCAGGAGGGTTCCTTTAACCCCACAACCTCTCAAGTATTTGTTGCTGTTACATTTTCTGATGTGTGACATTCTCACAGGAGTGAAGTGGTATCTCACCGTTGTCTTCATTTGCATTTCTCTGACTATCAAAGACTTGGAGCATTTTTTCCTGTGTTTCTCAGCCTTTTGGATCTCTTCTGTGGTGAATATTCTGTCCATGTCTCCCCCCCTCATTTTTGGGTGGGGTTATTAGTTTTCTTGTTGTTGAGTTTGGCAAGCTCTTTACTTATTCTGGTTATTAGACTTTTGCCCAGACAGTATTTTTAGCCTGCCTCTGTGTTAGCTATCAAGCTCAAACAAAAATTACTGAAGTCAGGGGCTCCTAGAAACCTACCTAAAATCGTTGGTGTGTGTGTGTGTGTGTGTGTGTGTGTGTGTGTGTGTGTGTGTGTGTGTGTGTGTTTATAGAAACAATAGTCATCCATATCTGTGACCTTGGGAGAACTACTGCAGTTTTCAGTGGAGGTAATAGAAAAACAGAACTCTGGTCATGGGAACAGTGTGGAATTATAGCCCTGTTATAATTTTGTAAATCAATATTAAATCACTAACAATAAAAAATTTAAAGGGGGCAAGCAAAAGTCACTGTATATAATAGTTCCCAACTCTATACATTTCTGACATTTTTGTTGCTGTTTCTAAGAACATGAAAGGACTTCTAGGGAGGAAATGAGACTTGCATAGTATACAAAGAACCTGGAGAAGGTTGGGCAGTAGCACATCCTACTGAGCTGACTATGTTCACCATGAGCAAGGACCCAGGTTCGAGCCCCCTCTCTACACCTGCAGGGGACATGTTTCAGGAATGAAGTCGTAATGCAGGTATTTCTCTTTTGCTCCTTCTCTAGCTTCCGCTCTCCCCTTTCAAAATTCTCTCTATTCTATCTAATAAAAAAATCATTTTAAACAACAGCATCCAGGAGCAGTGGATTCATCATGCAGGCAAGCTTCAGTAATAACCCTAGCAGGAAAAAAAGAAAGAAAAAAGTTCAAATGAGCCTGAAGTCTAGTCTCTCAACAAAATCCTACGATAAATGCAATTGATGTGGCCCAAGAGAATTCTAGAAGGAACTCTTTACTCCAGAGTTGCAGAACCACCAGAGAATTTTCCCAACACCAAAAAGGGGGAAAGAATGCCCCTACAAATGTGTTTGTGCTTTGTTTATCTCCTTTTTTTTCTTCCACCCTTCCTCCTGTCTTTCCACTTTTTTCCTTCCTTCCTTCCTTCTTCCTTGCCTCCTCCCTCCCTGCTTTCCTCCTTCCCTTCTCCTTTCCTTCTTCCTTCCTTCTTTTTTCTTTGCCTCCAGGGTTATTGCTGGAGCTCAGTGCCTGCACCATGAATCCACTGCTCCTGGAGACCATTACCCCCTCCCCTTTTGTTTTGTTTTGTTTTTTTTTCTTGCCCTTGTTGTAGCCTTGTTGTGGTTATTGTTGTTGTTGTTGATGATGATGTCGTTCATTGTTGGATAGGACAGAGAGAAATGGAGAGAGGAGGGGAAGACAGAGAGGGAGAGAGAAAGAGACACCTGCAGACCTGCTTCACCACCTGTGAAGCTACTCCCCTACAGGTGGGGAGCCGGGAGCTCAAACCGGGATCCTTATGCTGGGCCTTGCGCTTTGCACCACGTGTGCTTAACCCACTGCACTACTGATCGACCCTTCTTCCTTCCCTCTTTATATTTAAAGGTGCAAACTATTTCAAAGCCATGTAAGGCAGACATAATTTGTTCTGATTTACAGTGGGGAGATTATACATCCTAGTATTTCAGTCTTCTAATCTATTGAACCCACAAAGATTTCTGCATTCCTCCATTTTCTCTAGTGGAGTAAAGTACCAAAGTATGGTCACTCTGGATTTTTTTGTTTGCTCGTTTTTTTTTTTTTGTTTTTTTTTTTTTGTCTTTTATTCCCTCCAGGGTTATCTATGGACTGAGTGTCTGCACTATGAATCCACTGCTCCTGGGGGCCTTTTTTTTTTTTTTCATTTTATTGGATAGGACAGAGAAAGAAATTGAGAGTGGAAAGGGGAGAGAGAGGGAGAAACAGAGAGACACCTACAGACCTGCTTCTCCTCTTGTGAAGCGCCACCCCAATCCCCGCAGGTGGGGAAACAGGGGATCAAACCAGAATCCTTGTGGGCTCCTTGCACTTCCTACTATGTGAACTTGACCCAGTGCACCAACCCCTAACCACTCACCCCTGGTATGGTCACTCCATATCAAAGTTTTCGGAGCGCTCTGTTTTTCCCATGTGTCTTTGCTCCTGATTGTTCTCCTAACCTCCCAAGCTTCAGTTTCCTCATATGTCAAATTGAATATATGGAAGAGGTAGGAGTTAGGAGAATAGTAGCATAGACAAGTTCTTATTATTTTCTGACGGTCCCTAGGATACATTTGATTGTTTGTTCATCCTATAAATGTCAGTTGGGTTGAATAGCTAGACTTTACCAGAGACTGGTTTGACAGCTGGGATTGTATCATCATGAACGAAAAGACATCTTATTGATATATTCCTAGGAGGAGTATAGACTATGTGAGCAAACAAAGGTATAATTTCAGAAAGGGATTGGTACAGTGAAGAAAATGTGACTATGGGATGGGATGGGATGGGATGGGATGGGATGGGATGGGATGGGATGGGATGGGATGGGATGGGATGGGATGGGATGGGATGGGATGGGATGGAGTCTGCCTGTGGTGAGGGAACCACTTGAGGATGGTCTGTCTGGGGAAGCCTGTCTTCCCCCAGCATAGTAACGTTTGTGCTCAGACAGAATGGTGAGTCAGTTGAACACTGGCTCTGGGATTGCCTTCCCAGACTCATGCACACTTCAGACTTGTTTCCAACATGGTACGCCCCACATCCAAAAGGATGTAACAATAAGATGAGATTATAGCCCTTTGAGACCATTAGAACCATCAAGGTGGATAGCTGAAAGCCTAGTGGTATCTAAAGAAGGTGAGGTAGGCAAAGGTTATGCAAGTCAATATAGAAAGGCAAGAAGAAAACATTACACTTCCCGTGTGTGTGTGTGTGTGTGTGTGTGTGTGTGTGTGTGTGTGTGTGTGTGTGTTCCCCTCCAGGTTTATCATTGGGGCTCAGTGCCTGCACTACAAATTCACTGCTCCTGGAGGCCATCTTTCCCATTTTGTTGCCCTTATTGTTATTGTTATTGTTGCCATTGCTGTTATTGGATAAGACAGAGAGAACTCGAGAGAGCAGGAGGAGAGAAAGATACCTGCAGACCTGCTTCACTATGTGAAGCGATCCCCCTGCAGGTGGGAAGCCGGGGTGGGGGAGGGGGCTTGAATCAGGATCCTTACACCTGGTGCTTGTGCTTCCTGCCATGTGTGCTTGACCTGCTGAGCTCCTGCCCAGCCCCACTGCACGTCCCTTTGAATTTTCTTTCATTTTTTACTGTACTATTCTTAGTAATAAATACTGCTGAGCTAATGATATAGTGTTTGCTTTGCTTCATTCACAGTTGTTAAGGAGTGGAAGCAACATCAATGCCCATTGATAGATGACTAGATAAAGAAATTATGGGCCGTATGTTCAGTGACACACTGCTCTGAATTAAAGACAATATTGTATCCTTTGGAGCAAAATGGATGTAACTAGAGGTGATTATGCTTTGTGAAGTCAGTAAGGAAGTGAAAGAAGACTACCAGATGGTTTTGCTCATGTGTGACATGTAGGGAATTGAAACACATGAACCTGCAAAATAAAAGACTGTCTCTAAGGCCTTGTGAAACCTGTGTTGGTGATTGTAGTAGGGTGGTGTCACAGAATTTTGGTGGATGGTGATGTGTTACTACTTCCCTGAAATCTTACAATCTTGGTTTAATAAATGACTAATAAAAGGGGGAGGGGCTAGATAGAATAATGCTTATGCAAAGACACTCTCATGACTGAAGCTCCAAAGTTCCAAGCTCAGTTCCCTGCACCAGTACAAACCAAAGCTCAGCAATGCTCTGGAAAAAAAAAAACTAATACAAAAGAAAAAAATAGTATTTGCTTTGCTCTTATACATTGTCCAAAGTGCTCATATATGTTTGTTTAATCTTTGTGACAAAGCTGTGAGGTTTACTCTAAAATAATCTCCACTGACTAGATGATGGAACACAGTCACAGCAAGGTAAATGACTGTCCCAACTTGTGACTTGGAACTCAGTTAGTAATATGGTCAGTTTTCTCTTCAGTCACATGCACTCTTCCTGTATAGCACTTTCACTTGCTTTTAAGTACATTCATTCGTGGTGGTTCAGTCTTTCAAAATTCATGTTAAAGTCTTAAATCTCCTCTCTAAAAATAAATAAATAAATAAAGTGGATACTAGAGTATTGATATTGAGGCAGAGCGAAATCTGGATTAAATTCTCTTCTAAAGGAGAAAAAATGCGCTCGTTGAAGATGGGAAGGCAGACTTTAATCAAGGGAGGCGGTTTATGACAATGGAATAATGACATTAGAGTGAACTCAGTGCTGACTACAATAGAGAGGTTTACAGCCAAGGAAGATAGTGGGGTTTACTGAATGGAAAATTACTAAAAGGGTAAAGGAAGCTAAACCAACTTTTTTTTTAATCTTTATAATTTTATTATGGAGGGGGTTAACAGTTTATAGTACAGTGGTTGACACATGGCTTCAATTTCTCATCTCCCTACGATGCGTCTGCAGAATATTCTCACCCCTACGTAAGTCCTTTTTCACTGTCATGTACCAGGACCCTGACACCCTTTTCTCCTCTCTTTTCCCTCCTTCCCCAGAGTCTTGTACTTTGGTGCAATGCACTCCATTCAATCCAGGTTTTACTTTGTTTTTCCTTCCTGTGCTTATTCCTTAAATTTCACCTTTAATCTCCTAAGTGAGGTCATCGGATATTTATCCATTTCTTTTTGGCTTATCTCACTGAACATGATGCCTTCAAGTTCCATCCAAGATGAGGTAAAAGAGATGACTTCATCACTTTAACAGCTGAGTAGTATTTCATTGTGTGTGTATACCACAAACTTTCTCAGCCACTCATCTGTCGCTGGGCATCTGAGTTGCTTCACTGATTGAGTTGAAATGTGCTGTTGTGACCTTATGTGTAGACACGTATCTTTGGGTAGGTGTTTTTGTTATCTTTGAATAAACACCCAGGAGATAAATTACTAGGTCAGAGGATAGGTCTATTTCTAGTGTTCTGAGAAAGAAATCTCCAGACAGGGTTAAGCCACCTTTGTTAGGGTTATTACTGAAAGGAGAGCAGGATAAGGGATAGCAAATTGATCAAATATCAAGGTTATGAGATATTTGCTTAACCAACCCAGTGGATTTGGGACTAAAGCTGAATGAAATGGTACAAAAATAAAGCACAAAGGTGAAACTAATTCAAAACAAAGTTTCAACGGAACCTAGCTCTCAAATTTAGTTAAGTCAAGTCTTTGTCATATTCAGCCCTGCTACTTCCTGACTAGGTTAAGTTGGGTAGATTATCTAACCTCCCTTAGCCTTGGATTTCTCAACTGAAAAGCAGCAGTATTTATATCCCCCATAAACATCATGGGGATTCAATCAGATCGTGTTTACTAAACACCACTCACATCATCAGATCTACTAAGTGCAATTAATATCATTAGTATTATGAAATGCTTGCCAGGGAATAGTCTTTCCTGTTGAAATCAGGCTTTCAGGACTCTAAAATACTACTAGAAACCGTTTAACTTGGCACAGCAGTTTTTCTCTGCAGTTTTGCAATATCTGTCAGAATATAAAAGAGGACCAATCTTTGTGTCCAGTTATTTCATTAGGGGGATATATCCTAGGAAATAATAGTATGGAAGTACAGAGTATGTCCAGTATAGGAAAATTGGACAATAATTTGAATCTGACTCAGGAGATTGGTTATATATATAATGTTATATATATAATGATATTCATATGCTGCTATAGTCATTAAACATGCCTAATGATAATTAAAACCAACCATGAGAGACTGAGTGTAAAATGGTTACAAAATACCATGTGTAGTTCCGCATTTGTTTAAAAAATAAATTAATTAAATTAAAGGAAAGGAAACATAATATGAAGTGAGTAGTTAACATCTAGTTTTATGTGTGGACAACTATGTAGATATATGTGTTTAAAGAAAAGAACCCCTAGGTTAATAGCATACTGGTAACACAAAAAGATTTTCATGCCTGACATTCCAAGGTCCCAGGCTTAATCTCCAATACCACCATAAACCAGAGGTAAACAGTGCTCTGGTAAAAAGTAAAATAATAATAATAGCAATAACAACAACAATAATAATAAATGAATTGTATTTTTAAAGATTCTAGAGAAGAAACACTGAAATGTAACCATATAGCTCTAATTAGTTTTGCTATAGCAAATACTTGTGCTCCTAAATATTTCCATTTCTCATCTTTGAGGCATATATTGAAAGTAAAATGCACTTTCTACCTTCACTGTTTGGGCAGGACTATATTAGTATTCTTTCAGATGAGTTGTAAAGAGAAGTATATGTAACTCTTCTGGGTCAATTATTCAATTCTTCATGCAAGATTTTCACAGCTCTCTTCCTTCTGTAACAATAGCCAGAAAGACTTCAATTTTTATTTATTTATGCATTCATTCGTTCATTTATTATTATTTTTTTTTTACCAGAGCACTGCTCAGCTCTAGTTTATGGTGGTGTGGGAGGATTAAACCTGGGATCTAGGAGCCTCAGGCATGAGAAACTTTTTGTACCATTATACTAACTCGCCTATGCCAGTAATTGTTTCAAATTATAGATAGCAAGTCTGTCTACCTGGTCCCTTGGGTGAGCAAAAGGATGACATATGAGTACATATCCCAGTCAATTTTCTGATGCAATGATCTGGTAACCCAAGGAGGGGAGAGTTAATGATTTAATAAGTCAGAGGTGCTGGGAATTATTTTTTACCTCAGGAAATCCTGGTTGTTGTTGTTGTTGTTTTTCTCTAACAATGAGGATGATGACTGACTTTTATTTTTTTCTTTTTACTACAGTTATTATGACAATTTTGGCCACTCCCTCACTCTGACTAAAGAAAAATATGTGCAGGATTGGGCACCTGCTCCAAAGCCTTTTTGACTAAGGTGTCTGTCTATACAAGAAGAGTTAGTTTGACTCTGGCACCTGTGTGCTTTTCTGGAAAAGAGAAAGAGAAAACCAGGGAGAAGAAAAGACTACACGGCATCAGTGTTGGCTCACGAGGGACCTAAGGACACCAATTACCAGGATCAAAAGTAAGCAGTGGAGCCTGGTGGTGGTGCACCTGTTGAAGTGCATGCATTCTAGTGCACAGGGGCCCAGGTTCAAGTCCCTGGTCCCCACCTGTGGGAGGAAAGTTTCACGAATGCCAAAGTGGGGCAGGTGCCATTCATGAAACTTTCCTCTTTCACTTTCACCCCCCCCTTCCCTTTCAATTTCTCTCTGTCTCTACCCAAAATAAATAAAGTAAAAAAAAAAATTAAAGAGAAAAAATAGCTGAATCAGGGGTGTGTGTATATATATATGTGAAAATGTACGATGTGACTGGCAGCTCTGAAGCCTAGAGCCTCTCATCACTGAATGCAAAGATCCTCCTAGCTGTCATCTCCGCTCTCTATCTGGTCCACACACTGTGGCTAGAAGAATTCTTGTAAACTGTAGTTTGGTGATAGTACTCATGTGCTCAAAAACCTCCCCCTTAATAAAAGAGAATGCCAAAGATACTCCTGTTGGCAGTCAAGCACCTCATAATGAAGTTATAGACTCATTTGACTATTTCCTCAGTTTGTCTTTCCAGGAATAAACCACAGTATCCTTTATACTGGAGCCCCTCAGATCTGCCTGGCTTTCCAGATTCCAGATATATCTCATCACCTAGGGGTGACCCTCTTGGCCATGGCCCTGAGGAGCGCCTTCAGTGTCCCTAATGCATTTACTTTCTCCCCAGGAAACTTAACTACACTGTTAACCTGTCACCTTTGATACAATCCAACTAGTCACTGTTCTTGAGGGCAGGAGCCAGGCTTTATGCATCTTTACACAAATGCCAGTAACATGGGCCAGAAACTGTCTTATAGACATTTGAAGCATAGTCAAGCTAGGGCTCCAGGACTTCCAAAGGATGTGAGAAACACATGGCATGATTTCAAGCTCACTCTTTGTGTTTGTTATTAAAGGCTGGTAGGACTATCTACTCAGGAGGATTGTTGGAGGAAAAAATCAAGTGTATTTTTTAAGACTATGTGATGTAGGGATTCGGTGGTAGCACAGCGGGTAAAGTGTATGTGGCCTGAAGTTCAAGGACTGGCGTAAGGATCTTGGTTTGAGCCCCAGCTCCCCACCTGCAGGGGGGTCATTTCACAAGCGGTGATGCAGCTCTGCAGGTGTTTATCTTTCTCTCTGTCTTCCCCTCCTCTCTCCATTTCTCTCTGTGCTATCCAATAATGACATCAATGACAACAACAATAATAACTACAACAATAAAACGACAAGGTCAACAAAAGGGAATAAATAAATAAATATTTTTTTAAAAAGAATACGTGATGTACTCCATCTAGTGTTTTACTTAATAATAAGATGTAATTCAAACATCAGAAGAAGGGAAATCCTCTACAATGAGATCTTCTTGCCTTGGATTTCTTACAGTTCTTTACTATCTTTCAAGTACAAAAATAAAAGAGACCCATTAAGATAACTATTATTTGAAACAAAACACATTAAAAAGAACACATGTTGGTGAGAAATAAAATAGCCCGACACTTGGTGAGAATTTGGAACTCTTGCACAGTCCTTGTGAAATGTAAAATGATGCATCATCTGTGGGAAAAGGCATAGTAGTTCCTCAAAAAATTAAAAATAGAATCACCATACAATTCAGCAACTCCATTTCCAAGTTTATATCCCAGGTAAATAAAAGTAAGCACTTCAATATTTGTACACCCATGTTCACTGTAGCATTATTCACAGTAAGTAGCTAAAAAAGGAAGAAATGAACAGATAAACAAAATTTAGTATATGCATACAATAGACCATTTTTATTTTTTTATTTTTTTTACTACGGATTTAATAATGATTAACAAGACTGTAGGAAAACAGGGGTACAATTCCATACATACAATTCCCACCACCAGAGTTCTGTGTCCCATCCCCTCCATTGGAAGCTTCCATATTCTTTATCCCTCTGGGAGTATGGACCAGAGCTCTTCATGGGGCTCAGAAGGTGGGTGTTCTGGCTTCTGCAATTACTTTTCCACTGGATATGTGTATTGACAGGTGGATTCATGCTCCCAGCCTCTTTCTATCTTTTCCTAGTGGGGTAGGGTTCTGGAGGTGAGACTATGGGACACATTGATAAGGTCATCCATCAACAGAGCATCTTTCAGCCCTAAAACATAAAGTCTTGCAAGTGCTACAGCATAGATGAAACTTGAAGGCTTCATGCTAACTGAAATATGTTGATCACAAAAGGACAAATATTGTATGACTCTACTTATTTGAGGTACCTAGACTAGTGAAATTCACAGAAACAAACAAACAAAAAAGAATGGGAGATAAAAGAGACTACATGGGAGAAATAGAAGGTTATTTTCAATGGCTGCAGAATGTAAATTTTAAATCTTAAAATTGCATTTAAGATGAAGATGTCTGGAAGTGAATGGTGAAGGTTGACAACATTGTGAGTACTCTTAATGGCAGTGAACTCTACACCTGAAAATCATTAGAAAGATGAATTTATGTTAAATGTATTCCATCACTAACTATGCAAAGAGAAATAAAGCAAAAACCATGTAAAATGTGAACCTGATACTTTTTTTTAATTCAACAAATTGCACAGAATCAACTTGTATTGTTAAACATTTTTTAAGAAATAAAATCGAATATGAGAGAAATTTCCTGTCAGGTAAGAGTGAGCATGATCTTTGGACCCCTCTCCCTTACTGTGGAAAAACTCCCTCAAGTCTCCTGCCAGGAAATGGTGGGGTTCACTATGTATACATCATTGTTGCTGTGGAACCTGAGAACTAAGTAAATTTATATTTGGTGTCCCTCCTATTCTAAATGGGACAAAAAGATATGTTGATTTATTGATTCAGTAAGTAATCTTCTGATAGTCTAATCATGGCTAATAACAATCTACATTTGTTTTTTTTTCTTCTGTCATTCAAAAACTGCTGATCAATTGCAATTCTTCACAGGATTTCAGCATCCTTCCCGACACATCTCTGTAACGATAGTAGTAGTAGTTGTTGCCGTAGATGGCTGTGAGCATGAGACAACACATTTTGCCATTATAAAGCATAAAGGACTTGCAGGCAGTATGACATCACAGTCAAAGCCCATCCAGGGAGTTGTGGCCTACTGCAGAGGAGTAATGAGAATTGACTATTGTGTTCTGTAAGCAAATGGGTGGTAAGTAGTCTCAAAAGAACATGAAGCCACACTTACTGGTGAGTCAGCTTTTTAAGAAAATCCTGGGTGTCAGGCAAGTACCAGTGACTAAATGAATACATAAATCAGATTCAAGATTAGCCTGATTTTTTTTTCTCCTGCAGTTTGTATAAGATTATGTAACGGAGGACTTGAGGAAAGAAAAACAGAAACTCTAAGATCCAGCTGTGTGCTGGTGAGGGCTTTCTTTGCTGAGGCTTTCCTTGGGTTAAGAGAATGTAGGAGGCTGCTTGTGGAATTTCCATCTTCAGTAGTATGAGATTTTTCCTTTTTTTTTAATATTTATTTTTTCCCCTTTTTGTTGCCCTTGTTGTTTCTCATTGGTGTTGTAGTTATTGTTGTTGTTGATGTTGTCGTTGTTAGATAGGACAGAGATAAATGGAGACAGGAGGGGAAGACAGAGAGGGGGAGAGAAAGATAGACACCTGCAGACCTGCTTCACTGCCTGTAAAGAGACTCCCCTACAGGTGGGGAGCCTGGGGCTCGAAGCAGGATCCTTACACTGGTCCTTGCACTTTGTGCCACATGCGCCTAACCCACTGCGCTACCGCCCGACTCCCAGTAGTATGAGATTTTTTTTTTGACACTCTAATCTGGTTCTATAGTTATGTTGTTGGGCAGCCCCCCCTGCTCCATCCTCCATTGCTGACACTATGGTCTAGTTACATAATCATTGTTTTGCCTGTTCTATCTTCTTTCTACCTCGAGACCTGCCCTGCCTTCAGGGTATTAATTAATCGCACTGGTTAAAACCTTCACAACAGTTGCTAAGGGAGTTTCTTTCCTTTCTCCACCTCCTTTCCTAGCCATTTCCTTTTCCAACTTGCCACTTCTGGTTTTCTAAGATATAAAAGCATTGTCTCTGATCAATAAAGACACACTGTGTTCCCACTCCACCATGAGTTTCTGGTCTCTCTCCCAAGTCGCTGAGTAAGCAGCAGCCCAGGTTGGCTCTGGTTGAGTTCTCTCCAACCCAGAGAGCATGTGCCTGGGAAGAAACACCCTCACGCTAGCCCGGCATTATGTCACTTTTCCTCTCCTGTGTGGCTCCCAACTATGCAGTATTTTTTTTTTTGCCCACCCCTATGCCTGTCTGCACGCAGTTTCTCTGTCCCTGATGCCAAGTGCAAACACCTCTCAGAATCAGTAGCCTTTGAAGATCTTCTCTTGGGGAGGGCTCCTAGGTCACTGCCAAGTACCATTCCCTGCTGCAGGAGCTAGAATGGCTGGAATAAGAAAGTAAGTCTTTTAAAATATGACATTCAATATCTATCTTCTACTCTGCTATGTGACCTCATCTAAATAATTCTGTGAGGTAGGTATTACAGTATCCCTCTTTCATCAGTGAAGAAACTGAATCTCAAAGAAGTTCAGTACCTACCCAAAGTCACTCAGCGAGGACGGGACATAACTAACTGAGACTCTAACTCAGCTCAGTGTTGCCTTTGGAGCGATGCCCCTTACTGCTTAATTATTTAGTGGAATTCTTGCCTAGATTCCCTTCAAGTCCTGACCTGATTTGTTCCTAAGGTCTTTCAGGAGCGTCTAATTTAAAGGTATAAAGTAACAATAATGGAATTTCTGGCAGAGAGTAGTTATTTGGAGCCACACAACACTTTTATGTCTATTTAATTAGAAGAACTGCTACTAGCAGCTGCAGAGAAGGGACAGCCTTTCTCAGCTGGGTCAGTAAGTACTAGTATGCACTGTCCCATACTGGCCCTTTCTCTAACCCACAGACAGAAAAGCCCTGAAGTCATCATGCCTTCAAAATCCTCATCAATTATGTGAGGGAGTGGAAGAAGAGACTATCAAGGATTTAAAGTGCAACAATCTAAATGTCTTCTTAGTCTTCCCAGGATATCCACCACCTCCTTCCCAGATTCCCCTGCACATCTCTGTGCAAGCTATTAGCTCCCTCATGCACTGTTGGTATGCTTCTAATTCTGCTTCTAAAAACCCCTTCTGTTTTAAACCCCATTTGGTTTAATCCACCCTGTTTAACACTGCATTCTATGTACATAACCACTGTATTCTATTTACATAACCACTGCAGGGCATTGGTTTAATCCCCACTGATTCATGATGTGTTTTTGCTCCACCCCCTCTCCTTGTCACACCCTGATTTTCACCAGTCACTTTTTTCTCCATCCTCTCTACATCACATCCTGTTTACACCCTACTTGGCAAGTATATATAAGGGCAGGATTGTTCGTTTTAGTTAGTTTTAGTTTTTAGTTTAGCTTAGCTCAGCTTAGATTGTGTTGCGTTCTGCATGAATAAAGAGATACTGTGTACAGCTCAACCATGAGTCCCGGGTCGTCTGTCTCCTGTCAGTGAAGCTCAGCCCAACAATGCACCCCATGCAACCCAGAGTTGCAGGTCACTTAGAAGCCATATGTTTGGGATTGAAGTCATCCCTGGAATTTGTGACAGCTATCCTTCCATGGCTAGCACATCTGTATTATGCTTTGGATAGTACCAGTGCAGAGTAGATAAGCACCAAGCCTTCTAGAATGCTCTGAGGAGTAGACTGGGCCCAGAGTACAGAAGCAGACACATGGCTAGAGAAGGCCACAGGTGTGTTACATCGATGGTCACAGGGTAATTAATGTGTTTAGTGAGATGTTTGGAGACAACGGCTGGGCACATTCTATCACACAGTAGAATATGGATGTTGTTGATCATAACAATGGCAAGTTCTACCTGCGAATCCGTGCCTTGCTGAGAGTCTGATTGAAAGATGGCTCCTATTGTGAAGATGTGGGCTATGGTGTTACAAGGACCTTAAGTGAAAAATCTTGATTTGAGGAGAACATGAAGAAGAAAGCTATGTCTGGCAGGCTGAAAAGAGCACATAGTTTTGGGAAGGTACTTGGAAATTATATTCTTCCCGAAGACTATCTGAAGTCATTAAGTAAGCTTCCACATCAGTTGTCTGTTGATGTAAATTTAACCCAAAGAAACAAGATGTTGAGCCCTCTGTAGAACAAGCAAGATACTGCAGCTGCAGACAGCACACTGCTGTCCTCCCTTTTTCCTCTTCTCTCTCAGATAAAGGTAACAGGGTCTGACTTCCTCAGGTGTTCCGAAATTCTCTTCCATCTCAGTGGTGGGGCAAAACCAAATGTTCTTAGTCACAAAATTTCTGGGTCCCAATGGAACTGGGGTTCAGAGCTCTCTGGACATATTCCCCTAACATTTCTCCCTCTAGGGAGGAGTTCTGGATTTTTTAATTTGTTTCTCCATTGGACATGGATGTTTTTAAGCCTGTCCTCTATCTTTCCTACTTGGGTAAGGTTCTGGAGAGGTGGGATTCTGAGATACATTGGCAAGGTCCTATGTCCAGGAAGGTCACGATGGGATCATATCAGTATCTTAAGTGAGGCAGAAAACAGAATAAGCAAAATTGAAGATGAATTAGAGAAAACAAAGAAAGGAGTAAGATATCTCAGAAAAGAGATTAAAAGATACTGAAAACAACAACAGAGACATATGGGACTACTTCAAAGGAAGTAATATATGCATTATTGACTTGCGAGAAGAAGAAAGAGAGGGAGGGGAAGAAAGTATTCTACAGGACATAATAGATGAGAACTTTTCTACTCTAGACAAGATAAAAGACATAAGGGTTCAAGAAGCCCAGAGAATTAACCCAGATTTAAAGACACCAAGACATATCCTATTTCTAATAAAAGGGAATAAAGATAGAGAAAGGATCTTGAACACTGCAAGAGAAAAATAAAGTCACCTACAGAGGAAAACTCGTAAGATTAGCAGCACATTTCTCTACACAAACACAAAAGGCCAGAAGGGAATGGTAAGATATATATTGAGCTCTCAATGAGAAAGGCTTTCAGCTAAGACTGAAATCTTGTATCCTGCTAGACTGTCATTCAGACTAGATGGAGGCATAAAAACCTTCTCAGAGAACTAACAGCTGAAGAAATCAACTATTTTTATTTATTTATTTATTTATGTTTTATTTATTTTTAAAAAAGGAGATATTAACAAAACCATAGGATAAGAGGGGTACAACTCCATATAATTCCTACCACCAAATCTCCATATCCCATCCCCATCCCCTAATAGCTTTCCTATTCCTTATCCCTCTGGGAGTATCCACATTCTGCATTCCACAATGACCTTGGGTCCATACTCCCAGAAATAAACTATTACCAAGCCTGTCCAGAAAGATGTTCTGAAAAGTCTCTTATGAATAATTACATCATCATAAACATGCCATATATCAGAATACTCTAAAATTTTAGAATAATGGTATTAAAATATCTTCATTCTATAATGTTAATAAATGTCAGTGGCCTGACTTCACTTATTAAAAGTCACAGAGTAGGAAGATGGGTCAGAAAACACAACCCAACCATATGTTGTCTGCAGAAATCCCACCTAACTCAACAAGACAAACACAGACTCAAAGTGAAAGGATGGAAAACTCCCATATAAGCCAATGGACCACAAAAAAGGGAAGGAATAGTTATTATCAATCTGACAGGATAGATATGAAAACAAATAAAATTTTAAAAGATAGGGATGGACATTACTTAATGTTCAGAGCATCTGTCAATCAAGAGGTCTTAACAATTATTAACATCTATGCACTCAGTAAGAGACCATCTAAATACATCCAATATCTACTGAAAGGGCTACAGCAATACATTAACAACAACGCAGTAATAGTGGGGGATTTCAGCACTCCTTGGTTGTTAGACCAGAAACTATCAAATACCTAGAAGAAAATGTTGGCAGAACTCTTTTCCACCTAAATTTTAAAGTCATCTTCAATGAAATAAATCCAATTAGAAAAAAAAAAGTTGAACAAGAAATGTAACTTCTACTTAATCTTTTTTGTTTGTTTTGTTTTACTCTGATAGGTATTTTTACTACTTAAAAATATATAGGTTTTTTTTTCAAAAAAGTCAGTTATTGGAAATAATAACAATAAAACTTCAACTTAAAGGGCATGAGAAAAAATCATAACTAATACCATATTTAGTGGCAAAAGCCTCAAAGTTTCCCTCCTAAGATCAAGAAAAATACAAGGATGTCTGACTCATTTCCTTACTGCAAAATATGAGTGCAAAAAACACACAGTTCCTAGGAATGTTGTCAGGATGAAGTAAAATGGAATGTGAATATTCCTTACTACAGGCAATTTAACTATCAGATATTTTATATTTTTAAATATGCATACGACAACTACATGTTGAACAAAGCTAAGGTCCACAGAGTCAGAATGGAGTCATACTGATCTTTGCTCATTTAGCTCTTGAACAATAAGAATCAGAGTTCAAGGGCCTGCCAGATTTTCTTTTGAGTTACTTTCATTCTGAGTACACAAATTCTCATTGCTTGAGTACCCAAGTTCAAGTCTTTGGTAACCATTTTCAGAAGGAAAACTTCATGAGCAGTGAAGCAGTGCTGCAAGTGTCTCCTCCATTTTTCCCCTTTCTGTCTCAATGTTTCTCTGCCTCTGCCCAATGAAATAAAATATAAAATAATAACAATAAATATACTGCATTTGGGATAGTGCTTAAGTAAATCTGTTCTTTTCACTGGTCTCTAGTTATTTCTACTGTCAGAAGACTTTTTTCCAGAAGGTTGAAATACCTATTCCTAAGGTATTTCCTGCTGAATTGAAGATACATACACTTGACAATACATTAGCTTTGAATAATGCACTTCCCTGGTGACTCACTACAGGGGACCCACTCCAAAATGGTGTAGACTGGACTGATGTGAAGGCCCAGGTGGGCAGAACACCCCCACCATTAGACAGCAGCCAGTGTGCCCGGGAGAAATTCCTTTTTGTCTACTTATGAATATACAAACTATTGTGGCAGAGACTGCTAAATGTTTGATAATATTTGTTCTGTCTTTTTCCAAAGCTCATGAATTACTTCTCCAAAGCTCCTTTCCACCTAGAACCATGTATTTGAATTGGGTTCCACTGCCAGATTTGATCAACAAAAATCTATCTTTAAGCTTTTTTTCAGCTCTCCTTCTCCCCCAGGCTGATTGCATTTCAAAAAATGACCATGGATCTTCCTATGACCATCAACCTGATACCCCTATCAGTACTGTTACATGAGCAAGAAGGCTAGATACTTCCACTAGATTCAAACTATGATAGAGTCCTGGATTCATTGTGTAGGAACTATGATTATCCTAATTATTAAACCCATGATGTAATATACAAAGTTCCACCATGAGCGTTCTGATTTAATAAGCTTTCTTTAAATGAACTTTGAAAAAAAAATTCTAATAACCTATGGTTATCTTGGGGGGGGGGAGTCTAGGACCTCATAGGGCAGGCTGATATGCAATCAATGTGCTGAGAATTCAACTTCCACCAAACACCCTTTATAAAACCATGATCCAACTAGAAATTTCATCATATCCTTGGCTCTAGAGAGGAAATAGAGAGCAAGGCATCATGGCACCATCATGCAGGATTTTTGTTTGTTTGTTTTTATTTTCTTGCCTCTTTTCAAAATCCATTTTTATTGGGGGAGGAGGATTAATAGTTTACCATGCAGTCATTGATGGGTACAATTTCTCATCTCTCTGTGAAAGTTCTTTGTAGAACTTTCTCACTCACAGACTAGGTCTTCCTACATCATTGTACACCAAGATCCCAACATTGTCTTCAGTCTTTTCCCAACTTCCTTTCCTAGACTCCTTTGCTTTAATACAATACACCATGCCTAGTTCCTGTTTCACTTTATGTTCTTCCTTCCTGATCCTATTTATTAAATCCTGCTTATAAGTGAGATCATTTGGTACTTTTGTTCTTTTTTTTCTGACTTATCTTACTTAGCATGATGTCTTCCAGTCTCATCCAAGATGAATCAAAAGAGATGCCTTTATCATTTTTAAAAGTATCCTGAGGTGTGTTTGTGCTTGTGTGTGTGTGTGTGTGTGTGTGTGTGTGTGTGTGTGTGTGTGTGTGTGTGTGTATTACAATTTTTTAGTCACTCATCTGTTGTTGGACATCTGGACTGTCTCCCAGTTTTGGTAATTATAATCTGTGCTTCTATGAATGAACATAGGTATGCATAGATCTTTTCTGCTAGGTGTTTTTTTAGCCTGCTTTTACTTATTAAATTATTTTATTATCTTTATTTACTTATTGGATAGAGGCAGCCAGCCCCCAAAAGGGAAGGAGGTGATAGAGTGGGAGAGAGGCAGAGAGATACCTGCAATATGGCTTCACCATTCACAAAGTTTTCCTCCTGCAGGTAGAAACCAAGGTCTCAAACCTGAGTCCTTGATATTGGAACACATGAGCTCAACCAGGTGTGCCACCCTATGGCCCCTGTTTTTATTTTTTTATTAAAGATGTAATATTGATTTCTAAAATTATAAGATAATAGGGGTATAATTCCATACAGTTCAAACCACCAGAGTTTTGTGTCCCATCCCCTTCACTGGAAACTGCTATAGTTCTCCCAAGGTCACCAATATGGGCTGATTCTATATCTAAATCTATATCTATATATCTATATCTATATTTCCCCCATTTTTTCAATGGTCCTACCTTTACTTGTTTTCTAGTTCACTACTACACCTGTTACCACAGCTAGGTATCTTTCCTTTGTCCCCTCTCTCTCTCAGATAAGGGAAACCATGCCTGGCTTCCTCTGGTATTTTCCAAATTTGCTTCCCTTTAATTGATGGTATAAAAACAAGATTCCTGATGACAAACGCTTTGGATCCTGGTGGAATGAAAGTCCAGAATCCTCTAGATTATTTTCCCTATTGTTTACTCTTCTGGGAGTATGGACCAAAATTCTTTTTGGGGTGCAGAAAGTGGGAGTTCTGGCTTCTGTAATTGATTCTCTGCTGGACATGGGGGTTGAAAGGTTGCTGATAAGTCTTTTTGTTTCCTTTGGGTAAATCCCCAGGAGAGAGCTTGCTGAGACATAAAGTAGGTCCATTCCTAGTGTTCTGAAAAATCTTCAGACTGAAGATTGTTGACTGTTGTCAACAAGGGTTGTACCAATCTATATTCCCACTAGCAATGCAGAGCGCCCCCCAACATCTTCACCAACATCTATTGTTACTGTTATTTCTAATGTATGCCATTCTCATGGGTATAAAGTGGTATCTCATATTTATTTGCATTTTATCTGATAATGACTTTGAGCACTTTCTCATGTGTCTGTTGTATTTTTGGATCTTTTCATCAGTGAAGTTTCTGCCCCTATCCTGGTCCAATTTTCTATGTTGTTAAGAAGTGTCCATCCCTATCTTTTTAAATTTTATTTATTTGAAAGTCTACCATGTCAGATATGAGAATAGCTGTTCCTGCACTTTTTTTTGTTCCATTGGCATGTATGATAACTTTCCATCCTTTCACTTTGAGACTGTGTTTATCTTGTTGAGTTAGGTGGGTTTCCTGTAGACAGCATATTGCTGGGTTGTGTTTTCTGATCCATCTTACTACTCTGTGCCATTTCATGGGTGAATTCAGGCCATTGACATTTATTGATATCAAAGACTGAAGATATTTTAACACCATTCTTATAGTTTTAGAGTGTTCTGATATATGGCCTATGTGTGGTGGTCTGACTGTTTATAGGAGACATAGTTAATTCTTTCAACTGTTGCTTGTTTGAGAAGCTTTTGATGCCTCCATCTAGTCTGAATGACAGTCTAGCAGAATACAGTAGTCTTGGCTGAAAGCCTTTCTCATTGAGCACTCGATAGATATCTTGCCATTCTCTTCTGGCCTGTCGTGTTTGTGTGGAGAAGTCTGCTAGCTAATCTTATGGGTTTTCCTCTGTAGGTGACTCTTTGTTTTTCTCTTGCAGCCTTCAGGAACCTTTCTGGATACTTATTCCCTTCCATTTTAAATATGATGTGTCTTGGTATCTTTAAGTCTGGGTTAATTCTGTTTGGGACCCTCTGGGCTTCTTGAAACTTTATGTTTTTTATGCTGTCTAGACTAGAGAAGTTCTCAGCTATTATGTCCTGCAGAATGCTTTCTTCCCCTCCCTCTCTTTCTTCCTCTTGTAAGCCAATAATGGATATATTATTTCTTTTGAAGTCACCCCATAGGTCTCTGTTGTTGTTTTCAGTATCTCTTAATCTCTTTTTCAGAACTTTTACTTCTTTTTTAGCTGCCTCCAATTTGTCCTCGATCTTGCTAATTCTGTCTTCAGCCTCATTTATTCTATTCCCTCTCTCCTCTACTGTTTTCTGGAGTTTATCTATTTTGTTACACTTTTCTAGCTTGTTCAGCTAGTTGTGTTCTTAGCTCAGCTATTTCAGCTTTCAGCTCTCTAACAAGCTAGGTGTTCTTAGCTCACTTATTTCAGCTTTCAGCTCTCTAATAACCTTGAGATAATTAGTGTTTTCTTCAGGGTCTCATTTGTTGTTTCTGCATTTCTGATGACAATTCTTTCAAACTCTTTACTCACTCCTGTTATTATTGCCTTAACTAGTGTTTGGCTATTGACCTCATTATCTTGTGCTTCACCCTTTGAGGGGCTTTTAGCTGGACACTTGTCCTGGTTCATTTCTCCAATATTTCTTCTGTTAGTTTAACTGGTTTATATAGTATGTTATGAGATCCCTCTCTCAGTACTTTTCAAATTACTGATCACTCTTGCCTGGATTGACTTGTGTGTAAGTAAGGTAATTAAAGGGTTCACAGTTGTGGAAATTGACAGTTGTTTCAATAGTAACTTAACCCCTGAGTTGGAGCACAGTGGCTTAAAAGCCTCTTTTGTTCTTTTTCTTCCCTGTAGGCTATGGGAGCCTGGGGGCTTTTAAACTATAAGTAGGCTTCTGAGCTTAATCGCTGACTACTGACCAAGAGCTAAAGCAGGGTGGGGCAGAGATAATCCAGTGGTTATGCAAAGAGACTCTCAGAGCCCCACTGCTAGGCCACAGAGGTATAGATCTTCTCCTGAGTTTCCTGGTTCGTTCTCTGTCCCCTGGTGTCAGCACAGGGCCTTCAGCCACTGCTTTAGATTCTGAGGACAGTAGCGATGGAGATTCACAGTTGCATTTGGTGAGTTTTAGGGGAGTTCTCTCCACCCTTCAGCCACCTTTTTTGTTGATGAAACTGACTGGAGGTGGTGTCTCAATTGGTAAACTGCCAGACTGTTACCAGCCACTTAATCTCTCCCTAGTCTCCTCTTTGTCCACGAGCCACACGTGTTTGCACTCATCAATGATTTGGTGGGTTCTTTAAGTCATTCTAGTCCTGTCTTGTTGTGGTCCCAGGTGGTCTCCTTTGGTATTCCTAGTTGACCCAGAGAGGAGAGGAAAGAAACACAGATGCTGCTGCTGTTCTGTAGCCCTGCCTCCAGGGTATGCTTCCTTTTAATTTCAAGAATAATTTTTTCACTCATTAGTATATGTTTTTTTTTGCACCACCAGAAATATTACTAAGGCTTAGTGCATGCCTAACAAATCCACAGCTCCTGGAAGATTTTTTTTTCTCTTTTATTTGATAAGACAGGGAATAATTGGAAGGGGAGCGAGAAGTAGAGAAGAAAAAAGAAAACAACTGCAGCACCTGCTTCACCACTAGTGAATCTTCCCCCTGCTGGTAGAGACTGGGCACTTGAAACTGAGCCTTTGCCCATAGTAACATGTGTGCTCAACTGTTTTCTTTTTTGTTGTTGTTCTTGTTGTTGTTGTTGGATTTTTTTTCTTTTTTTGCTTTAATGATGATTTCTTTTACTGTAAAGAATCATTTTGTTTATGCTTTACCCTTTGCTCCCTAATTAGTAAAAGACAATAAACACCATCTCTGGTTCAGTTATCTAGTGTTGCATAATAACTCCCCAAAGATAGGTTGGATAAAACAGTTGATTTATCTGATCTGTGGTCCATATTCAGCTTAGGAGCCTAAGTGACCTCTGCATTCCTGTATATCTGAGCTCACATTCTACGGTCATAAGTAGGAATGTTCCAAACTGCCCCAATTTCAGGACCCATCTTCCTCAGGTGTAGCGTAGAGTATGTTGTCCATCCTCCCTTCAGAGGATGGAACATTCTCTACCATTGTTGATGCATATTGAGGGCAAGGTCCTATGGGGGCCCACAGAGGGTTCTGTTGTGTTATTCCTGATAGAGATGACTATTAACAATGGAGAGAGGGGTTTATTTGAGGTCTAGGCCCATTTTGTCTGTTTGGGAATCTCAGGACTCCCCAACTAGGGCCCCAGCTGATGGGGTGGCCTGATAGTGACTAGAGAGTCATCATTAAAGTACAACACTCTCCTGCCCTTATTCAACTTTTGTAGTCCTTACTTTGATAAGGTTATCTTTGGAGTGAGTGAGGGAAGCATAATAGGAAATAGGTGAAGAGGGTATCTAAGTCTAAGTAGACACTATTTCATTAGGAACTTTATGGTGTCTTTTTAGGTCTTTCTACTTGCTTGCTGAATATACTGACTCACTGAAGACTATTGTGCACTTTTGCTTTCAGGTGTATATTTTGCCCTAATTTATGGATACATGTGAACATTATGCCCTATCTCATGGGACCTTGTCTATATCCAGGTTTGAGGACTTTGTTAGGAAGTGAACCACCTGAAATAGAATTAGAGAATCCTTCATTCATTGGAGTAGCAGTTTTATTTGTTTTTGATCTACCCATTTTTTTGATTTATGTGTTTCTTTTTTTTTATATGCTCTGTTGTTCCTCAGTTGTTGTGTCTTGAGTACAAGCAACACTGTACTAAATACCTTTATGACAACTGCACTCACCAACATCAGGAATTACAGTAGCAACTAAAGCAAGTATTGAAGCAGTTTAATCGTTACCAGTTAGCCAAACAATTTCTCCAGTCCTTGAAAAAATAGTAACCAAATCCCAGTGAATAAGAAAGAGAAAAGAAATAAGGGATAGCAAGAATAGACAGTTATGCAAATTTACTATCCACTGTATATTCTAGGGGTAACAAGAGGGGAAAGGGAACTAGAGCAGAGATACACACATAGAGAGTCCACTCTGAGTCAGATTTCCTTCCCAAAATAATTCACAAATTCAGAAAGGCAAAGAAGAAGGAAGGAAGAAGTGTATGACAAGATAAAAAATATATAAATAAATAAATAAATAAATAAAGAAAGAAAGAAAGAAAGAAAGAAAGAAAAAGAAAAAGAAAGAAGGGACAAAAGAGAGAAAAGGGAAAAAATAAGAAAAAGAGCTATAATTAAAGAGCAGTGAAAGGGAAGGTTTTTTTATTACTTTATTTTTAATTTAATTTAATTTAATTTTTTTGATTAGCTAGGAGGCAGAGGGAGGGGAGAGTCTGTAGAGGAGGTAGGATTAAGGAGACAAGTTCCTCCTGCAATAGATAAGATGCCCACTACCGTAGCACTGAGATATATGCTAAGAGTTAATTCTGATCAACCTAAAGGGGGGAAGATATATGCCTTTATATAATATTAATAGTAAAATAGAGCAGGGTAAAAAAAATAATAAAAACCCTGTCCCAGATTACCTCAAACCTTGTGATCAGAGGCAGCTGATTGCTAAGAATGATAAAAAAAAAAAAAAAAACACCTCAGGACTAGACAAGGATAGCTTAAATAGACAGTTATGCAAATCTACTATCCACTGTATATTCTAGGGGTGGCTAAAGGAGGAAGGGAAGTTGAGCAGAGGGGAGCCTGCTAGGAGCTGGTCCCCAGGGACTGGTTATGGGGGCGTGAGCAAGGGGGAGGAGGTATGCTTAAAAATTAAAAGGAAAAAAAAATTTTCCCCTTTTTTCCTACTCTAATTCTTAACCCAAATTAAGTTATAGTCACCTCCTTGGTGTCACCGATAGGACCCCTTATTGACTGGCCTACTAAAGGCAGAAAATCCTACCGTTTACAGGAGATGTGGTCAGAGCTCAAGCCACTAGCAGCTTCTCAGTCTGCCATCTTCCAGGAACTGTCAGAATCAGAGAATCCTATGAAAGGGAAGGTCTCACCCTAGTAATGAAGCTGAAGGGTTGACATTCCATGGCTGACATCTGTGGGCACAGTCTGAAGTAAAGCATGCTGAGGTGGCACTCGTTGCATTGATCAGTTTCGGGTCAGCTGTTGCGATATCATTTGGTATGAACTTAGAGAGTCATGCAGGAAAGTGAGCCCTATGCTAAAGGTTGCAGGACTGGCAAAAATATAGGCTCTATAGAGAAGGAAGGAGGTTCCTGCTGTCTTAGGGTTTAAGAAAGCAATAGATAGTTATTGCTGTAATGAAATTATTTGGCAATTGGGTTAACTTTGAAAATCTCTTTGTTAGGATTTGCTTTATCATACACAACACCACCATAATTTAACAGTTGATCTATTATGCTAGCAGAGTCTTTGGCATTCAGACAGGGCATTAGGGGAATTCACAAGCGAAAAGTAGAGGTGGCATTAGGTCTGGGTGGAGACTTCTTTAGTCACATGCTTAACTCTTGAGCAGGAATGATTCAGTGATTGGGTTCAGCTGGGCCTGTTGACTGAGCAACTTTCACCTGCAAATGGCTTTTCCTCTGTGATTTCTGACAGCATGGTAAGTTCAGAGTAGACAGTTTTCCTGCAAACTTGAGGTTTCAAATATGAATGTTCCAGAGGCCAAAACACAAGATGTACACTGTCTTTTATGAATCTGCAGGAAATGAAAGAAAGTCACAGTGTCCATTTCATCATACTCTTTGGCTGAAGTAATTCCAAGCCCACCCAGATTCAAGAGGAAGGAGCACAGATAGCATATCTTGATATATGAAGAACATCAAAGAATTTGAGACTATATTCTATTTTTGTTTTATTTTTTTGTGGTGATGAGACCTTAAATATCCGTGATTGCATTGTTACCAGGTCAAATTTTTTCCCCCTAGAAATTCTTACTTCATCTGGAGGGAAGTAGGCTATAACACTACTCACAGACTACAGGGGAGCTTCCCCTGGTGTGTGTGGCACCAGGGTTTGAATCTGGGTCTCACATATAACTCAGTATGTGCTCTATTGGGTAAGCTGTGGACCATGCAGCAATCTCTAATCCCACCATCAAAATATAATTTTTTAATATTTTCATAATAATGTCCAATACTTTAAAATCTCCAGTCATAAAAACTAAAACTGGAAAAAAAAACTTTGCTGTAATTTTTATATTCTCTTCTTTTTGACCTTTACTGTAATAATCTGAGCACTTATTCCATGCCACCAAAAAACAATTCAAAGATATTTTTAAAGAACGTAGTGTTCTATAGCACAAATGTGTCATAGTTTCTTTAATGCTTGACTCATTGTTTGACATTTGATTTGATATCTGACATGAACCACTTCAGTTCTTTGAGGTCTGAATACCTTCAGGCTTATTTCTGCTTTTTTCTTTGTAAAAATTGAGATGCTATCTAGCTACGGTAGAGTGCAAAAGAATCTTAAGTGTACAGATTAATTAACTAGTATGCATGTCAACACACTTGAAACACCATCTACTATGGATATAGAAGTTCTAGCCCTTGAAATTTCCTGTGTCCTTTCTTGTATACCTTCCCCCACCAATGTAATAACTATTTCTATTGTTGTCATAGATTAGTTTCAACTGTTATTGCATTTCATGTAACAAATCAAAATATTCAACTTGGGGGGAGGTGCAGTGGGTAAAGCACAGAACTTGCATTTATGAGATTCTGAGTTCAATCTCTGGTGACACATATGCCACAGTTACACTCTAGCTGTCTCTCTGGATAGTAAATAAATAAAGCTGAAGATGGAATGAAGGAAGGAGGGAAGGAAGGGAGGGAGGGAGGAAGGAAGGAAGGAAGGAAGGAAGGAAGGAAGGAAGGAAGGGAGAGGGGGCTGGGCAGTAGCGAACCAGTTTAAGAGCACATGGTGCTAAGTGCAAAGACCCTTACTAGGATCCAGGTTTCAGCCCCAGGCTCCCCATGGCAGGAGGGTCACCTCACAATATTAATAATAATATTATTATTAATAAATAATAATAATAGCAATAACAATAAATAAAATAAAAAATAAGATAAATAACCTGAGCAGTGGCATACCTGAGTGTACACATTACAATGCTCAGTGATCTGGGTTCAAGCCCCTAGTTCCCGACTACAGTAAGGGAGTCTCATCAGTGGTGAAACTATACTAGAGGTGTTTCTTTCTTTTTCTCTCTATCTCATTCTTTTCTGTCTCTACCTTAACTAAATAAAATTGAAAAAAAATTCCTAACAAAGAAAAATGTTAATAATTAATTAAAATTATGAATTTTTGTTCACGAAGAAAGTAGAGAATCCAGAATTCATATTTGGATACAGGATGTATATTTTGAGAACTATAAGTAAATATATAAAAAGGTTGGAATATTTACAATTAAAGTTGGCCAAAAAAGTCCCTACAATTTACAAAGGAAGATATCCAAATGATTAAGAAGTAAATGAAAAAATACTAGACAGTTTCACTTATTAGGGAGATTACAAACTAAAACTATAATAGCATAATGATTCTTATGTATGAGTTTCCAAAATTCCAGGTTCAGTCCCCACACTACCATAAGCCGAAGTTGAGTTGTGCTCTGGTAAAAAATAAAATAAAATAAAATACAAACTACAGTAAAATAGCAATATATATACCCTTTAAAAAGACTGAAATTGTAAAAACTGAAAATACTAAGTGTTGTTGAGAATATAAAGGAACAGAGACTTTAGCTTATGAAAGTGTGAATTAATTTAAATAGTTTAGAAGTAACTACTAAAGTTAGGTACCTATTCTATGACCTATAAACCCTATTCCTAAATATATACTCAAAACAACATGATAACTATGTCCATAAACAGTTATACATAAATGTAGAACTGTCATTCTTCCTACCTCAGATCCAGAAACCACCAAATTTTAATGACTGGAGAGCAAATAAATCTACTGTCACATGGTCACAGGGTGAATTATTTCAACACTGAGAAGAAAAGAACAACCTATGAAAACATGCAGAACTGTGAATGAATATTCAAAAGTTATGCAAATGAAAGAGAACAACTAGTACACTGATTCTTTCCTTCCTTCCTTCCTTCCTTCCCTCCTTCCCTCCTTCCTTCTTTCCCTCCTTCCTTCCTTCCTTTATTTATTTTGCCTCCAGGTTTATCATTGGGGCTCATGCCTGCACTACAAAGCCACTGCTCCTGGAAGTCATATTCCCTATTTTGTTGATGTTGTTATTGTATTTTGTTTTTGTCATTGGGTAGGACAGAGATAAATTGAGAGAGAAGGGTAAGACAAAGAGGGGGAGAGAAAGAGAGACACCTGCAGACCTGCTTCACCACCTGTGAAGCGACCTTACCAGTCCTTGCACTTTGCGCTATGTGCATTTAACCCACTGAGCTACCGCCCGACTCCCACAATAAATCTTTTATTAATATTTTATTTTAATGAGGATAAGTAGATACAGGCCATGGCCAGTGCGCTGCTATGTTCCATCACTGGGGAGCCAGAGACGACCCGAACTGCCCCTGCGGCTCCAGACAGACTATGACCCACATAGTCAATGACTGCCACCTCTCCAGATTCAAAGGAGGTCTCGAAACTTTACATCAGACTCAACCTGATGCTGTTGACTGGCTATGGAAGAAGGGCAAACGCTAGAAGAAGAAGTAGATACAGAGGGGAAGATACTGAAGAAAACGACCCCCCCCACACACACACACACAGAGTCAGAGAAAGACCAGAGCTCTGCTCAGTTCTGGTTCATGGTGGTGCTAGGGATTGAACCTGGGACTTCAAAGCCTCAGGCTTGAAAGGCTTTTGCATAACCATTGCTCTGTCTTCCCAGCCTAATACAAGAAGTCTTTAAAAGTTATTACCTCACAATATAATGAATGTAGACATACATCACATACATTTTTTTTCCTTCTAGAAATTCAATTTTGCATGCTGGGGTATAGGCTGACCTGACAATGCCTATGTCCAGCAAAGAAGCAATTACAGAAGCCAGACCTTCCACATTCTACATCCCATAAAGAATTTTGGCCTATACTTCCAGAGGAGTAAACATAGGAGAAATAACCAGAGGGCCCTATAGCCCCATTCCACCAGGACCCAAAGTGTCTGTCACCAGCAAGCTCATTTTTATACCATCAATGAAAGGAAAGCAAATCTGGAAATCACCAGAGGAAGCCAGGCAAGGTTTTGCTTTCTTTGAGAGAAGAGGAAAGAAGGAAAGACACCTGGAAATAGTAATAGGTGTAGAGGTGAACTATAAAGGAAGTGAAGGGGCCAGGTGGTGGCACACCTGTTTGAGCACAAGTATCCTGTTTCAAGCCCCCAGTCCCCACCTTCAGGGAGAAAGCTTCACAAGAAGTGAAGCAGGGCTGCAGTTGACTCTGTTTCTCTCCTGCTCTTCATATCAAATTCTGGCTGTCTCTATCCAAACAATGAAAAGATAATAATAAAAAATTAAAGAAAGGAAGGCAGAATCTGGGGTCCAGGCATAGCACAGCACATTAAGCACACATGGCACGAAGCGCAAGGACCCTCGAAAGCATCCTGGTTGGAGTCCCCAGCTCCCCACCTGCAGGTGAGGTCACTTCACAAGCTATGAAGCAGGTCTGCAGGTGTCTGTCTTTCTCTCCCCCCTCTGTCTCCCCTCCTCTTTCCATTTCTCTCTGTCCTATCCAACAACAACATCATCAATGGCAACAATAATGACAACAACAAGAGCAACAAAAAATGGGGGGATATCCTCTATTAGCAGTGGATAAGTAGTATAGGCACCGAGCCCCAGTGATAACCCTGAAGACAACTAAATAAATTAATAAATAAATAAAGGAGAAGGAAGAAGAGAAAGAGAATGAGGAGGGGGAGGAGGAGGAGAAGGAGAAAGAGAAAAAGAAGAAGGAGAAGGAGAAAGAGGAGAAGAAGAAGAAGAAGAAGAAGGAGGAGGAGGAGGAGGAGGAGGAGGAGAAGGTGAAGGAGGAGAAGGAGAAGGAGAAGGAGGAGAAGGAGAAGGAGGAGAAGAAGAAGAAGATACTCTGAGGGGGCCAGGTGGTAGCACAGTAGATTAAGTGCACATGGCACAAATTGCAAGGATTGGCATAAGGATCCTGGTTCCAGCCCCCGGCTCCCCATGTGCAGGGAGGTCATTTCACAAGTGGTGAGGCAGGTCTACAGGTGTCTATCTTTCTCTTCCCCTCACTGTCTCCCCTCCTCTCACTATTTCTTTCTGTCCTATCCAACAACATCAGTGGCAACAATAACAACAACAAGGTCAATAAAATAGGAAAAAATGGTCTCCAGGAGTAGTGGATTTGTAGTGTAGGCACTGAGCCCCAGCAATAACCCTGGAGGCAAAAAAAAAAAAAAAAAAAGAAGGAAGGAAGGAAGGAAAGAAGGAAGGAAGGAAGGAAAGAAGGAAGGGAAAGGAAGAAAGAAAAAGAAAGAAAGAAAGAAAGAAAGAGAGAGAGAGAAAGGCAGAACCATTGAAAAAGGGGAAAACATATACATAAATATAGATAGTTGGGCTGGGGGTGGTACAGTGGGTTGAGCACACATGGTGCAAAGCACAAGGACTGGCATAAGGATTCAGGTTCAAGCCAGCAGCTCCCCACCTGCAGGGGGTTGATTCCCAAGTGGTGAAGCAGGTCTGCAGGTGTCTATCTTTCTCTCCTCCTCTATGTCTCCCCCTCCTCTCTCGATTTTTCTTTGTCCTATCCAACAACAACAACAGCTATGACAACAATAACAATAGTAACTATAACAAGGGCAACAAGGGCAACAAAATGGGAAAAATGGCCTCCAGGAGCAGTGGATTTGTAGTGCAGGCACTGAGCCCCAGCAATAACGCTGGAGGCAAATATATAGATAGATAGATTAATAAATAGTTATAGAATCAGCCCATATCAGTAACCTTGGGATAACTACTGCAGTTTCCAGTGGAGGGGATGGGACATAGGACTGGTGTTGGTGGGAATTATTACCCCTATTACCTCACAATTTTGTAAATCAATATTAAATCATTAATTTGAACAAAAAAATTGAGTCTTGGATTTATATTGCATTAATTTTTGTACACTGTGTAATAATTTTAATACAGATATGTGTCCCAGTATCATTTATTGAAAAATTTCACTCTTCTTCATTGAATTAAAGATGGGTCTTTTCCATCAATCAAATGACTGCTATTTGTATGGGTCTATTTATGATCTTTTATTCTGTTCCATTACTTCATTTATCTGTTCTTGTGCCATTATCACATTATCTTAATTACCACAATTTTAGAGTAATATTCCAGGAAATGTGAGGAGGGGATAGAAATTGAGTTTAATCTTATAATCAATGACTTTATCGTTTATGCCTTTGTTTTAAAACCCCAGTAAAATCCCTGGACACAGAGGCTTGGGTGAGCTTCAATGGCTGGAAGTCAGAACCCAGCTGGTAATGATTTGTAACCTTTATAATAAAATTTTAGTAAAAAGGAAAGGACTCTCCTGATTTCTGAGTGTCACATCTAACAAATCATCAAATCTCAGAGGATAGGAACCCTTGACTTTGTAGCTGGTTGGGTGGGCTGGGAATAAGGAAGCTGCAACTGGTAGTTGAAGCACGTGGAGCTTTGTGAAGAATCGACCTTTCAGTCTGTAGAGAGCAGTCAAGATCACAAGTGCATGGCAGACACAGGCACATTACTGATGGCTGTCTTTTCTTGAATTTACCCTTTTAGAATTATTCAACATCTCCATTTCAGGTAATAGTCCTGGTCTTGAAGTTTACTTTTTCTGAAATATAGAGAGCTACTCTAGTTTTTTTTTTTACTTTATTATTTTTTAGTCTTTATTTACTGATTGAGACAGTCAGAAATCAAGAGGGTAGGGAGAGATAAAGAGGGAGAGAGAGAGAGACACCTGCAGCACTGCTTCACCACTTGTGAAGCTTTCCCCCTTGCCAGAAAGGATTGGGGGCTCAAACCTGGGTCCTTGCACATTGTAACATGTGCACTCAACCAGTTGTGCCATCACCCAGCCCTGCTACTATACTTTCCTCTCTATCTTTCTTTCTTTCTTTCTTTCTTTCTTTTCTTTTCTTTTCTTTTCTTTTCTTTTTTTTGCCTCCAGGGTTATTACTGGGACCCAGTGCCTGCATTATGAATCCACTGCTCCTGTGGCCTTTTTCTTTTTTTAATTCTTCTTTGACATTTTTGGATAGTACAGAGAAAGAAATTGAGAGAGGAGGGGAAGATAGAGAGGGAGAGAGAAAGATAGGCACCGGAAGACTTCACCACTTGTGAAGCAACCCCCCTGCAGGTGGGGAGCGCCACCACCCGACCCCCTACTCTACTTTTCTTTTCACTAATGTCGATCCTCTCTCTCTCTCTCTCTCTCTCTCTCTCTCCTTTACTTTTTGTATGTATGTTTCTGTAGATTTTGTGTTGATCACATCAAGTTAGGTATGATTTTATGTTAAATTCTCTCTGCAAATATGTCTTTTTATTGGTGTATTTAGACTTTTTAAAAGATTCATTGATTATATATCAGAGATTCACCTGAGACAGGGTGGGAGAGGAAAAACAAAACTAAAAAAAAAAAACACTAAGAACTCACTCTGAAACGCGAGGTGCTGAAGATCGAGGCAGAAGACGCAGCACAAGAGCCCAGTACTCACCCAGCTGAGTAGCACTCTACCAGTCCATCCGTTACTCCAGCTGTTTGTTTATTTATTTATTCATTCATTCATTCCCTTTTGTTGCCTTGTTGTTTTATTGTTGTAGTTATTATTGTTGTTGTTCATTTATTTGCCTCCAGGGTTATTGCTGTGGCTTGGTCCTGCACTACGAATCCGGAGGCTATTTTTTCCCTTTTGTTGCCCTTGTTGTTTGTCTTTTATTCCTGTTGTTGTTATTGGTGTCGTTGTTGTTGGATAAGACAGAGAGAAATGGAGAGAGAAGGGGAAGACAGAGAGGGGGAGAGAAAGACAGACACCTGCAGACCTGCTTCACCACCTGTGAAGCGACTCCCCTGCAGGTGGGGAGCCAGAGGCTTGAACCAGGATCCTTACGTGGTCCTTGCGCTTCTTGTCAGCTGCACGTAACCCACTGCGCTACACTACACTGCTTCACTGGTAGTTTAATATTAAACAATATATTCCCACTTTCTTGCTCCTGTCCTTTGTAATGTCATTGTCACTCTTTTCACTTATAAGCCCAATGCCTTGTTGCTATTATTATTTTGAATAGTTGTGATCTGTTAGAATCAATTAAAAAATAAGAAAAATTAAAGATTTTATTTTACTTTCACGTATGCCCTCTCTAGTGTCCTTCTTCTACCTTTTTAAATGTAGATCTGGTTTTATGATGTATGTTACTTTTCTTCTCTTTGAAGACATTCTTTTAACATTTCTTGCAATGCGGGTCTATTGAAAACAAATACTCTCCGTTTTTATTTCTCTCTGATTACTTTTAGTACTCGTTGACTTTGAAGGATAATTTCAATGGACAAGAACTTGATATTCATGCTTTCTTTTCTTTCAACATTTCAGATGTTTCACTCCACCCTTTTCTTGCTAATATAGTTTACAAATTTTTTTTTAAATTTAATTTCTTTATTGGACGATTAATATTTTACAGTCAATAGTAAATGCAATCGTTTGTACATACATAACATTTCTCAGTTTCCCACATAACAATACAACCCCCACTAGGTCCTTTGTCATCCTTTTCCAGGACCTGAACTCTCCCCCCACCCCGCCCAACCCCAGAGTCTTTGACTTTGGTGCAATACGCCGACTCCAGTCCAGGTTCTGCTTAGTGTTTTCTCTTCTCATCTTGTTCTGCAACTTCTGCCTATGAGTGAGATCATCCCATATTCATCCTTCTGTTTCTGACTTATCTCACTTCACATAACTCCAGCTCCATCCAAGATGGGCTGAAAACGACAGTCACCATTTTTAATAGCTGAGTAGTATTCCATTGTGTGTGTGTGTATATATATATATATATATATATATATATATATATATATATATATATATATACCGCAACTTGCTCAGCCACTCATCTGTTGTTGGACACCTGGGTTGCTTCCAGGTTTTGGCTACTACAAATTGTGCTGCTAGGAACATGGGTATACACAAATCTTTTTGGATGGGTGTGTTTGGTTCCTTAGGATATATTCCCAGGAGAGGAGTCTGAAATTTTATGTAATTTTTATCTGTATTCTTCTGTTAGTAAGTTGTTTTTTCTTCCAAGCTATTTCTCTGTCTTTGATTTTAACAGTTTGAATATGATATGTTTAAATGTAGTTTCTGGGTATTTGCAATGCTTGTTATTCTCTGAATTTCCTGAATCTGTAGTTTGGTATGTGTCATATGACACTATTATGTTGCCTATTTCTCATGTTCATTTCTTTTTTCTCTTACTATTTCTATTATACATTTCTCTTATTTCTATTATAAATCATATCATTTGTATAATTTATGATCTTGCTCTCCCATAGTCTTGTTCTTTTCCTTCTCCTAAATTATCTTTTTTTTCTTGTATTTCAGTTTTTGAACTTTTTCTTGCCATATCTTCAAACTCACTAAACCTGTCCTTGGTTATGTCTAGTCTGCAATAAGCCTATACAACCTTTTTTTTTTTAGGGATCAAGGCAATAGCCCACTGGGTTAAGCACACATAATGTGAAGCAGAAGGATCCGCACAAGGATCCTCATCTGAGCACCCGGGGACCCACCAGTGGGATGGAGGGGAGGTCATCTCACAAGCAGTGGGGCAAGTCTGCAGGTGTCTATCTTTGTCTTCCCCTCCTCTCTCAATTTCTCTCTGTCCTATATAGCAACAACAACAAGTGGGGGGAGAAGATGGCCACCAGGAGCAGTGGATTCATAGTGCAGGCACTGAGCCCCAACAATATTCCTGGAAGCCAAAAAAAAGCATCATTTATTCATTTTATAGGATTTTTCAGTAGCTTAGTAGCTTCTTTAAATTTTAATCTCTCTTCTTATGCTATTCGTCTGTTCTTATATGTCTACATCTTCACTGAATTTCTTAGTATTTTAGTGATTTATTTAAATCTTCAATCTACTGTTATCTACATCTAGTTCTGAGTACTTTGTCTCTTCAGACTGCAAGTTTTATTTGTTCCTTTGAACTTTCCTTGTAACTTCTTGTTGAGAGCCAGACATGATGTATTGGGTACATGGAGCTGAGTTAGACAGTTCTGTAGTGTGAAGTTTTATGTTTTAAGAGTTAGGTGGTATTTACTGTTTGCCATAGTTGTGGTACCAGAAGCTAAAATTTCCTCTAGTGTCCTTGTTCTTGTCTACCCTGTTGTTTTGGGTTTTCCTGGAGACTTCATAAACAGAGCCTGAGGCCTGCTGTTCTTTGAGCTATAAGCCTCTATTATTCTACGTGAACTGAATTGATGTGGTAGTAAGTTATAGAGGAAGGGAAGTTTTCTATAGTTCTATAATTAGATTTCAGTCTGTTAGTGAACCTTTGTTGGGCATTTCCCTTTCCCCAGAGTGGTTAGGCATTGGTAAAATCTTAAGATGATTAGACGCTTGTAAATTAGTTTCCCCTGAGGATGGACTTGTTTAATAGAAAGGAGATTTCTGAGTTATTTTCCCCCCTCCCTCCGTGCTGGAATTCTAAGGAGATCTTTCTCCAGTCTTCACAGTGAGAACCTTGTAGGGCTCCTGGAAATAAAATGCACAAGTGAAAAGGACTTGAGTTGGAGAGGATATCTTGGAGACACCTATTACGGGGAGATGAGAAGTTGTACCTACTTGTCAACCACTTTATTGTAAACCACTAAGGCCTCCAATTACATAGGAGAAAACACACAAGTGAATGGGGACTTCGGATCATTGAGCCCCCTCAGAGGTTTTCACTGCTACCTACCCTGTCTATATTGAGCCTCCAGCCAGTTGACTGGTATTCCAATAAGCACTGGCTACAATGAAGCTTTTCTGTTCTGTGTGAACTGTGGACATTCTCTTGTTTCCATTTGTCTGTCTCCATGTTTCAGGGGAATAGTTTCCCCATGACCTTAATTCATTGGTGGATCAAAGAAGTTGATCTTCAGTTTGTTTAGACGTTTCGTGTCATGAGGACTGAAATGATAACTTACATACTCTTGACTTATTAGACCAGAACCCAAGAACTTTACTAGATATGATATATATATATATATATATATATATATTCTCCATATCCATCCATTAGAGTTATTGCTGGACTTCCTCCACACCAATACAATAAACCCACATCTCCCTGCGGCCATTTTTCCCCTTTATTTTCTTTCTCTTTTCTTTATAAGACAGAGAGAAATTAAGAGGGTGAGGGAAACAGAGAGGCATCTGTAGCATCTTTACTACTCGTGAAGTTCCCCCCCTGGAATTTGAACCGGAGACCTTGAGCATGGTAATGTGTCACTGCCCTCCCCCTCTTTTTTGATATTTAAATTACAACACAAAGTAACATATGTCCACACTAGCAGGATATGGTATGTCCTTATCGTGGGGCTCCCTGCCTATACAGTCCTACCTAGAATCCCAGCACTTAGACTAATTAGTTGACCTCTTACAGATCCCATAGGAAGGAATTACAGAATCTGATCATCACACGAACAGCTCTCCCTTTATATCCCCTGTTGTTGGAGTCACAGCAATAGCTATGCTAAACATGGTCCTTTCAACCCAATTCACCCTGGCCTCCTACCGGCCACTCCCAGGTCAGATAGACTGTGGCCGACTTACCTTTTACCTCAGCTTTAGGCTTGTCTGTGTGCTCCACTCTTAAGCTCCTGGAGCCATAACTGTTGCACTCACACGTTTAGTCAGTTTCCCAAAGTGACCCCAACTATCTCTCTCTTTGCAAGGTGATGTCCCTTTCACTTGAGATTTTCCTTTTCTTTTGTTTTTCTATAAGCCTCACGTAGGGCCATCTCAGTTTATTAGATGTTCAAAAGGGAAGTGTTCCTCATCTAGCAATTTACCCACTCACTATGCAGAAGCCAGCTCTGTATTTCAAGGGATAGAGACACTGGCCACCGTTAAGGTCCTTGTGAATCTTCTGAGGATGACCCAGAGTCTAGGTCTTAGGTTTTGCATTAGAATTACTATTATTAGTTTTGTCTCCAGAGTTATTGCTGGGACTCAGTGCCTGAACTATGAATCCACTGCTCCTGGAGGCCATTTTTTCCCTTTTGTTGCCCTTGTTGTTTATCATTATTGTTATTGCTGTCGATGTTGGATAGGACAGAGAGAAATCGAGAGAGGAGGGGAAGACAGAGAGGGAGAGACAAAGATAGATACCTGCAGACCTGCTTCACCACTTGTGAAGGGATCTCCCCCGCAGGTGGGGAGCCGGGGACTCGAACTGGGATCCTTACTCTGGTCTTTGTGCTTCGCGCCATGTGCACTTAACCCACTGCACTACCGCCCGGCCCCCTGCTTTAAAATTATTTACATGCAGCATTCCTCCCACCCTCCCACCCCCAAGAACTGCTTTTTACAGATGTAAAAAACCCACTTCTCTTGCTTCTTGTTGGACCATTGCAAGATGTGTTTAACACTCCCAAGTTCCTATCTGAGGTCAGGGAGAAGCTGTCCCATATCCTTGCTTGGCTTCCTTCCTTTTCTTGTCCTGCTTCCTCCACTTCCTTGCTCATCTCCCCTGGAAGTCTTTCTATAATCAAAAACTTTCTGTGGGAGTCGGGTGGTAGCTCAGCGGGTTAAGAGCACATGGCGCCAAGTGCAAGGACAGTCTTAAGAATCTTGGTTCGAGCCTCAGCTCCCTACCTGCAGGGGAGTCACTTCACAAGCGGTGAAGCAGGTCTGCAAGTATCTCTCTATCTCTCCCCCCTCTGTCTTCCCCTCCTTTCTCCATTTCTCTCTGTCCTATCTAACAATGATGACATCAATAACAACAATGAGAACCACAACAATAATAAAAAATAAAAAAAAAAGAAAAGAAAACTTCCCTGTGACTATCAGCACAGTCTGCTCCTAGGGTACCATTAAAAAGTTACAGTCAGCAAATGCCTTCTGGGCCAGAGAGTTCTCTAGTCCAAAGTGATTTGCTCACTCCAAACCAAGTGCTGGTGCTGGTCACCGGCAGCTGCTCCTGCTGGTAAGTCTGCGTTCCTATTCTTACCCAAACAAACATCTTGCTATTTGCAGAGTTTTTTTTAAATATTAATTGTTACTGTCGCTTAAGTGCCTGAGAACATGGAGGTCTAGAGAAGTGAAAATCATTCATTTGACTGATCACTGTATTCAAGGAAATTTGCTTGAATATTTACACTGAAACTAAGACTTTCTGATTTCTTTCCAAGTCTTTTTTTTTTTTTTTTTGGAGTGCTTTTACTACACAAAAAGGAAATCACATTTCTCTCTGTTTGCCCAGTCAAAGCCTACTCGATGAGAAACAAGCTAGCCAAAGACAGACATACGTAGTTTATACTTTGATTTATGTGAATGTGTTTGTGTGTTAAAATGAGAGAGAGGAATGTTTTAAATATTATTTATTGATTTGGACAGAGACCTACAAATTAAGATGGAAGGGAGAAATAGAGAGAGAGAGAAACCTGAAACACTCTTTCATCACTCACAAAACTTCATCCCTGCAGGTCCTTGTGCACTGCAGTGTGTACACTTTACCAGGTGAGCCACCACCTAGACACCCAGAATTTTGTTTTATTAACAGTTCATTTTAATTTAATTTAACTAATTAATTTTTGTTTGTTTGCTTATTTGCCTCCAGTTGCTGGGGCTCGGTGCCTATGACCACTTCCGGCAGCCATTTTTTTTTCGTTTCTTTTTATCATATTTGATCCGACAGAGAGAAATTGAGAGAGGGAGGGGGAGATTAGAGCGGGAGAGAGAAAGAGAGACACTTGCACACCTGCTTCACCACTTATGAAGTATCCCCACTGCAGGTAGGGAGCCGAGGCCTCGAACCGGGTCCTTGAGCAGGTCCTTGAGCATGGGGCTATGTGTGCTTAATCAGGTGGACCACTGCCCAGCCTCCCAGTTCATTTTAATTCTTTTAATAACAGTCCCCGTTTTTGTTTTGAGGTGACCTCAGTTTAAATGCATATAAAAGTTTTAGAAGAACAATCTCCAGCCTCCTCAGAACACACTACCCGACTCCCACTCGAGCACCAACATCACCCCATGGAGTTTGATGAACATCTTGAACCCTCTTCCCTCCTCTGCTGCTCTCCCCTCCTCCTTCTTTGTGAACTTAGTTGTGTATTCTGAGTTCACAATCCTCCTGGGCTTTGCTTAGTTCCCCTGCTTTGTTTACCATCACCCACCCTCCCACTCCCCCTTGGATGAGATCATCCTACATTTTCTTTGGATTTAAGTCATTTAGATCATTAGATCATTTGGATTTAAGTCATTTAGTCATTTTAGGTCTGGTTAATGATAAGGAGTTCCTTTAGCTATTGCTTTTCCGAAAAGTTCTTTGTTCTTCCTTTAAGCCTGACTGGTAATCTAGGCAGATAAATCATTCTTACGTGGGAGTTTGCTTTTTGTTGTGTTTTGTTTTTCATCTATTCGAAACTTTGAATCCATACTGCCAGTCTGTTCCTGTCTAGCCTCTAGAGTTTCTGTTGAGAAGCCAGCCAAGAGACTTACAAGATTTCTCTCCGTTATAGGTGGCTCGACTTTTCTCTAACAGAATACTCTGTCTTTGATCATTGTCATATCAATTATTACGTGCTTTGCAAAACTTAAGTAAGTATGGTTTCATTTTTCTTGGAGCTCTTTGAGATTCCTGGATCTGAGATGGAGTGGTTAGTCTATCCCCTTCTTTAACAAAGACAGCCTCTGTTAATATTTCTTCGGATATAAATTCTTCCCCTTTCTCTCTTCTTGAGCTCCTAGGATGTAAATGGTATTCTTCTTGATAGTATCACTTTTTTCCTCATTATTTTCATTTGTTTTAGTGATAGTTCTTTTTGCTGTTATTTATTTATTTTGTGGAGGGGAGGTAGATTCCTAGACCACTTCTTCCCTCTCTCCACTTTGACCTTTGGCATCTGTCTTCCAGCAGGTGTTTGCCTCTGCTGTGTGTTGCAGTCACTGTACTCACCATTCCTCCAATCATAGCTATGAATCTTTCCATAATTACCTTCATCATTTTTCTAAATCTGTTGCAGTCCTCTCCCATAAATCTCAATTAGGTGAGTATACTTAAGACCATTCCTTTGAAATCTTCATCCGATGTCTATAGCTCTGTTGAATTTGGAGTTTCCTCCAAGCTGCTGTCCTGGTCCATCACTGCAGGTGCCTTCCACTGGCCCCTTTGAGTTGCCTGGACTTGCCCTATAGTTCACAACTTCTGCTTCCCTTTGTCTGCTGGGCCCAGGGAGGTGGGGTGGAGGCTGCTTTAGGTTAACATACTTAGTTCTGTGAGGGTCACCAAGATGGGCTGGATCACCAGTTAGGATGGGCTGCAGCAGCCCAGTGAGTGAGATAGAGAGCAGTGTTTAGAGCCAGTGGGCAGTGGGGCAGATGGTCAGAGACAGGAATCAGCTAGAGTATTATGATAGCGGGAAAGAAACACATTTTTTTTTTTTTACCTTTACTATCAAGGTCTTTCTGTCCTCGATGTCTGGATTCTGGGCTGAGCTCCAAACTCATTTCTCTTCTGGTTTTTCCATGTGTACTACAGTTTTACGGTGGCAAAAGAGAACAGGATCTATTAGTTTGCATTATCTTGATCTGAAGTCCAGTTTCTCCTCCCCACCCCCAGACCCAGTAAAGAGTGTATGTGTGTGTGTGTGGGGGGGGGGCATAATCGTCATTAAAATATGCTCCTTATCTGTGTACTGAAAACCTCTAGCTACATTTAAGATGTTTCAGATATTAGACAGTAGGTATAAGAAACATTTTTTGAGTGTAGGATCTCTTGAAGATATTCTCTGGCCTCTGTCCCTGACATGTAAAAGTCAGTTGCAAGCAAATATTTATTTTCAGAGTCTGTAGACTAAGGGCACTACAAATGTAAGCATCTCTTTCCGGATGGACCTCCTTGTGCCCCCCTCTCTGTCCTTCACCTGGTACTGGTGAACTAGTTTCAACTTCCGCTCAGTAATGTAAGTGGCGTCAAGATCCCAGTTTCAGCAGGAGGTAAGATCTTTTTTTAATTTTTAAAAAATATTTATTTCCTTTTGTTGCCCTTGTTTTATTGTTGTTGTTATTGATGTTGTTGCTGTTGGTTAGAACAGAGAGATATGGAAACAGGAGGGGAAGACAGAGAGGGGGAGAGAAAGACACCTGCAGACCTGCTTCACTGTTTGTGAAGTGACTCTCTGAAGGTAGGGAGGCGGGGTCTGGAACTGGGATCCTTACGCTGATCCTTGCGCTTTGTGCCACCTGCGCTTAACACGCTGCGCTACCGCCCAACTCCCAGAAGGTAAGATTTATACTTCCAAGATAATATGAACTTAAGAAAGTCATTTAACTTCTATTGGCTTCATTTTCCTAAACATAAAGTGAAGATAATGCTACTCACCCGAGGTGAGTACAGCATAGACATGAGGCTGTGTGTGTGCGCGCGCGCATGTGTGCGTGTGTGTGTGTGTGTGTGTGTGTGTGTGTGTGTGTGTGTGTGTGTGTGTTTGTGTGTGTGTGTGTGTGTGTGTGTGTGTGTGTGTGTGTGTGTGTGTGTGTGTAGAGTGGGACTGGGGATTGTGGAGTGTAGGGTTGGCATGTCTGAAGCTCCTGGTATAGGTGGTAGAGAAGTTGTGAATAAAAAGGAATTCTCAGAGGCTGGGCAGTAGCGCAGTGGGTTAAATACACATGATGCGAAGCACAAGGACCAGCTCAAGGATTCCATTTCGAGCCACCACCACCACCACCCCTCCCCACCTGCAGGGGTGTCACCTCACAAGTGGTGAAGCAGGTCTGCAGGTGTCTGTCTTTCTCTTTCCCTCTCTGTCTTCTCCTCCTCTCTCCATTTCTCTCTGTCCTATCCAACAATAATGACAGCAATAACAACAATAATAACGACAACAACAATAAAGAACGAAGGCAATAAAAGGGAAAAAATAGCCTCCAGGAGCAGTGGATTAATATTGCAGGCAGCAAGTCCCAGCAATAACCCTGGAGGCAAAGAAAAAAAAAAGGGAATTCTCCTACATTGATGGTAGGAATGCAAACTGGCTCAGCCCCTTTGGAAGACTATATAGGGAGTAGTCCTGGAGGTGGTGCAGTGAATAAAGCTTTGGACTCTTAAACTTGAGATCCTGAGTTCAATCCCCAGCAGCATAGGTATCAGAATGATGTCTGTTTTTTCTCACTCCTTCTATCTTTCTCATTAATAAATAACATCTTAAAAAAAAACTGTATAGATAGTCCTTCAACAAATAAAAATGGAATTACTTATGATCCAGCAACACCACTCTTAGGCATATATCCAACAGACACTCAAACACTAATTAGAAGAAACATATGCATCCTGTATCCATAGCTACATTATTCAAAACTGCCAAAGATTGGAAGCAGCCTAAATGCTCATCAACAGAACACTTCTAAAGAAGCTATGGCATATATATATATATATATATATATATATATATATATATATATATATATTCCATGGAATATTACTCTGTCATCAAAAAGATGATGTTATGTCTTTTGGTACAAAACAGATGGAACTGGAGGTGATTATGCTTAGCTCAGTAAGTAAAGAGGTGAAAGACTGCTACCAGATGGTGCCGCTCATATGTAGAATCTAGAGATCTGATACATATAAACTTGAAAAACAAACAAAAAAAAAGCCAACAAACTGTTTCTAAAACTTGTGAAAACTCTGGTGGTTATCTTTGGGAGGTGGGAGCGTGGGGACACAGAACCTTGGTGGTGGGCGTGGTGTGGAACTATACACTGCAATCTTACAATCTTATCACCTACTATTAATCGAAAATTAAAAAATGAATAAAAGTTTTTATTAAATATCTTGAGAGGCAAAAAAAATGATGTTGGTCTGAGGACATAGTATAAGTATTATGCAAAAGACTTTTATCTTTGAGGTGCCTAAGTCTCAGGTTCAATCCTCAGTACTATCATAAGCAAAAGCTGAGCAGTGCTCTGGTAATAAATAAATATATATATATTTGAAAGGTATAATGAAGGAAAGAGAGAAAGAAATAGAGGGGGGAAGGAAGGAAAGAAGGAGAAAATGATCTGGACTTAGTCTGAGTCATTAGTCTGTGTCACTAGTTCAAAAACAGATTTCTAATAAACTTTCAAAATTAACTTTCTGAAACATCAAAATCAAAACTAACTTTCTATCATCTTGTTCAAACCATCCATTTTGTGGATGATGAACGTGAGGCCCGGAGGGCTTAGAGACCTTATTCAAAGCTTACTGTTTTGTCTCTTTTGCTCTCTGCCCGACACCTCATTAATTATCTCCTTTTTGAAGTCTGTGTTTACAAATCCTGGGTGATATTTAGCTGTGTGTATCTCCAGTATTATTCTGTGAGGTGTTTTCACAGGGTTATTTCAGGCCTTTTGCAATGGTCTCCCAAAAGGGCAGAGCTATGGATTCCCCAAGACACTCAGAAGTGCCAAGCTGGTGCATAATAACTGGTTGTGGGTCCAAGATAGTTTCTTCCTGAAAGCAGGCAACTCTCCTTCAATAGTTGTTCTCTGGCTAAAAAAACATTATATGAAGTTGGTGTATTGCACCGAAGTAAAAGACTCTGGGGTGAGGTGGGGGAGAGTACAGGTCCAAAAAGGATGACACAGGACCTAGTGGGGGTTGTATTGTTATGTGAAAAACTGAGAAATGTTATGCATGTACAAACTATTGTATTTACTGTCAACTGCAAAACATTAATTCCCCAATAAAGAAGTTAAAAAGAAAATCATGTTAAGTGAAATAAGTCAGAAACAAAAGGATGAATATGGGATGATCTCACTCTCAAGCAGAAGTTGAAAAACAAGATCAGAAGAGAAAACACAAGTAGAACTTGAATTGGAGTTGGTGTATTGCACCAAAGTCAAAGGCTCTGGGGTGGGTGGGGGTGGGGTGGGGGGAGAGTACAGGTTCTGGAAAAGGATGACAGAGGACCTAGTAGGGGTTGTATTGTTATGTGGAAAACAGAAATGTTGTGCATGTACAAACTATTGTATTTACTGTTGACTGTAAAATATTAATCCTCCAATAAAGAAATTAAAAAAAAAAAAGAAAAAGAAAAACATTATGGTAGTGCAGCTAGAAGAGACAACTTTACAGAAGCTGGAAGAGTTTAGCCAGCTTCTTGGCTTCTTGATTTTGCCAGACACCCAGAGAGGCAGCTGTCTGTTCCCACTCAAGATCCCTGAGAGATCAGACATGAGCCTGAAGTGCTTCTACCCAGAGACCTGGAGCCAGTTCTTCTGTTCTACGAAATCAGTCTTACCAATGCCTTGCCTCCATGAGGACAAACGTTACAAAAACAGACCAATCAGAATTATTAGAAATAGGGCTGACAGCTTCCAAAAGAGTTGTATACTCGCGGTGTAATGTTGTATCCATTAAGTTCTACCAGAGAAAAGGTAAGTGATCCTATCCTTAGGAGTCCTGTCAGACCACTGCAACCTGTTCTACTTGGCATCTCAGTGCAGAGCAGGCCTTACCTCCCAGCTCGGGCTTGCCTTAAGAACTTTCTAGGGAGTTGGGCAGTAGCTGCAGCGAGTTAAGTGCATGTGGTGCAAAGTGCAAGGACCGGTGTAAGGATCCCGGTTTGACCCCCCGACCTGCAGGTGAGTCGCTTCATAGGCGGTGAAGCAGGTCTGCAGGTGTCTATCTTTCTCTCCCCCTCTCTGTCTTCCCCTCCTCTCTCCATTTCTCTCTGTCTTATCCAACAATGATGACGACATCAATAATAATAATGACTACAACAATAAAACAAGGACAACAAAAGGGAAAAATAAATAAATATTTTTTTTAAAGAACCTTCTAACTTTGCAGGGGGTTGGATTATGGCATGCCCAGTTGAGTGCACATATCACTATGTGCAAGGACCTGGGTTCAAGCCTCCAGTCTCCACCTGCGGGGTGGGGGGGTGAGGTGGGACTTCACGTCCACATCTAGAGAGAAGCTTTACCAGGGTAGGACAGAGAGAAATGGAGAGAGGAGGGGAAGACAGAGAGGGGGAGAGAAAGATAAACACCTGCAGACCTGCTTCACCATCTGTGAAGCGACTCCCCTGCAGGTGGGGAGCTGGGGGCGCGAACCGGGATCCTTACTCCGGTCCTTGCGCTGTAGGCAGTGCTGGAGATGTCTCTCTTACTCTCTGCCTTTCTGTCTCTTTCTTCTCAACTTCTCTCTGTCCTATCAAATAAAAGAAAGCAAGGGAAAAAAAAAAAAGAAAACGCTGCCTGGGTGGTAGATTTATAGTGTGGGCACCAAGCCCCAATAATAACCCAGGTGGCAGATAATAAAAAGGAAGAGAGGGTCAGGCAGCAGCGCGGAGGGTTTAGCGCACATGGCACGAAGTGCAAAGACCGGAGGAAGGATCTCGGTTCGAGCCCCCGGCTCCCCATCTGCAGGGGAGTTGCTTCACAAGCAGTGAAGCAGGTCTGCAGGTCTCTTTCTCTCCCCCTCTGTCTCTCCTCCTCTTTCTATTTTTCTCTGTCCTATCCAACAACAATGACAGCAATAACAATGATAATAATAACAACAACGATAAAACAACAAGGGCAACAAAAGGGAAAGGAATAGCCTCCAGAAGCAGTGGATTCGTGGTGCAGGCACCGAGTCTCAGCAATAACCCTGGAGGCTAATAATAATAATTTTAAAAAAGAAAGAAAGAAAATTTTAAGTCTAAATGTTGATCTATTAGTAGGTAGGTAGACAGACACATTAGAATCTGGCTGAGAGCGGGGAACAGAAGGCAGATTTGAAAATGTTACCCTCCTACCGTCCTAGTGTTGCTAGATTTAGTAAATAAAAGCACAGGGTACAGGGGCCAGGCAGTGGCGCACTGGGTTAAGAGCACATAGTAAGCACAAGGATCCCGGTTCAAGCTCTCGTCTCTCCACCTGCAGGGGGGCAGTCACAAGCCATGAAGCAGGTCTGCAGGTGTCTTTATCTTCCCCTTTTTATCTCCCCTCCACCTCTCACTTTCTTTCTGTCCTATCCAAGAAAAGGGAAAAATGGCCTCCAGGAGCAGTGGATTCATAGTGCAGGCACTGAGCCCCAGCAACAACCTTGGAGGCAAAAAACCAAAACCAAAAACAAACAAACAAACAAAAAAGGGACCCAGTTCAATAGGACTTTTAGAGAAATAATGCTTCCAAACATAAGTATATTCTGCGTGATACTGGGAATATATTAATATTTTTGTTACTGAAATGCTAACCTGGGCATCGAGTCTTTCATCAGACATCTCTCCCATCTGCTCCACCCCTCAAATACCATTGATAAAGCTTCCCCTTTGCCTGGCACTTCCATGAGGTGAGGGGGAGGGGGGGACAGGCCCTTATACATGGTGAGGTGTGGGCTTTACCTCGTAAGCTGTTTCCTGATACTCCAGTAGATCTTCCAATGGCTGAAAAATGTTCTTTTTTTTATCCCTAACTCAGTGATGTAGAGGGGTGAGAGAGACTATTTTCTCAGATCGCTCCAATTTAAAATATATATATATATATATTATCTTTATTTATTGAATAGAGATAGACAGAGATCAAGAGGGGTGGGGAGATAGAGAGGGAGAGAGACAGAGAGACACCTGCAGACCTGCTTCATGGCTCATGAAGCTCACCCCTGCAGGTGAGGACCAGGGATTCGAACCTGGGTCCTTGCACACTATAATGTGTGCGCTCAAGTAGGGCTGCCACCACCTGGCCCCAGATCACTCCAATTTTAGAGACAGTAAAGAGCCATCAAATACTGATGGCAAACACCCATACAAAGCCAGACCTGGGAGTAGATTATAGAAATGCTTGTTGGGAGTTGCAGTGGGTTAAGTGCACGTGGCTCGAAGCTCAACGACCTGCGGAAGGATCCCGGTTCGAGTCCCCAGCTCCCCACCTGCAGGGGAGTCACTTCACAGGCGGTGAAGCAGCTCTGTAGGTGTCTATCTTCCTCTCTGTCTTCCCCTCTTCTCTCCATTTCTCTGTCCTATCCAACAACAATGACATCAATAATAATTACAACAATAAAACAATAAGGGCAACAAAAGAGAATACATAAATATTTAAGAAAAAAAAAAGAAATGCTTGTCGACTCAGTGAATGAAGAAATGTATGAATAGTGATGAATATGAGTAGTGATGAATATGAGTAGTGATGGGAAGACAGTAAAATCGTTAATGAGACTGAAATAGTTATAATCACGTAACATGCCACTTATGCTAACGTGATTCAACTGTTTAATATTCAATGAGAAAGATGAGTATGGGATGATCCCACTCATAAACAGAAGTTGAGAAAGAAGAACTGAAAGGGAAACTCAAAGCAGAACTTGGCCTGGGTTTGGAGTATTGCACCAAAGTAAAAAGACTCTGGGGGTGGGGGGAGAGGATAGAATTTAAGCTCATTTGTAGCGGGGTGGGTATAGAGATATAGATCTATGGTGGTGGGGACTATGCTAATCTAGACTCCAAATAAATAAATAAATACATAAATTCAGCATTAACATGACTGCAGTACTCCAGAAAATTCTAGCTCAAAAAAGTTGAAGTTGCAAGTAACAGTACTGTTTATTTTGGGAACTTCCTCAAAATTCAGTCGTTCTGAAGAAACACTCTTTAGTCGAGCAAGCCTCTTTAAGGTAGCATCTTAGAGCAACACCCTATATCATCTTTAAAGATCCAAAGTCCCAGTTTCGGTCCCTTGCAACACCATAAGCCTCAGTGGACTGAGCAGTGAGTGGACTGATGAAAGAAGAAAGAAAGGAAGAGAGAACGAAATATAAAGAAAGGAAGGAAGGAAGGAAAAAGATGACAGAGGACCTAGTGAGGTTTTTTTTGTTATGTGGAAAACTAAGAAGTGTTATGCATGTAGAAATTATTATATTTACTGTCAAATGTAAACCGTTAATCCCCCAATAAAGGGAAAAATAAAATTTAAAATAAATACACTTTTTAAAAAAAGAAAGGTGGGAAAGAAGATAGGAAGAAAGAGAGAGAAGAGAGAGAAAGGAGAGAGAGAGAGAGAGAAAGGAGAAGGAGAGAAAGAGTGAGAGATGTCTTCAAAGCCCCTGGAAAAGTCTTCATCTCACTAGGTCCATCAGTCCTATGACATTATAACACAAAATTTGCACACATTAAATTACATTACAAAAGACTGTGTGTGTGTGTGTGTGTGTGTGTGTGTGTGTGTGTGTGTGTGTGTGTGTGTGTGTGTGTTTAACAGTGGGTTACAAAACTGTAAGATTATAAGATATAGTTCCACAATACACACACACCAAATTTCTGTGTCCTTACCTTCCCACCTCCCAAAAATTACCACCATAGTTTCCACAAGTCTTAGAAACAGACCAGAAACTATCAAATACTTTGAGGAAATATTGGTGGAACTCTTTTCCATCTAAATTTCATGGACATCTTTGATGATACAGACCAATTGCAAGGAAGACTAAAGTGAAAATAAACCAATGCAACTACTTCACATTGAAAACCTTCTGCACAGCAAAAGGAGCCATCACCTAAACAAAGAGGCCCCTCTCAGAATGGGAGAAGATCTTTACATGCCGTACATCAGACAAGAGGCTAATAACTAATATCTATATCTATATATCTATCTATATCTATATAGATAGATAGATATAAAGAGTTCAGCAAACATAGCAACAACAACAAGAAAATGTGTGTGTGTGTGTGTGTGTATCTGGAGCACTGCTCAAGGCTGCTTTTTGATTCAGATAGAGACAAATGAAGAGAAAGCACAGCACCATAAGTCCTGCGTGTTTCTGGGGCTCGAACCTGAGTCACACTGCCCCACCCTACCTGAACTCTTCAGTCCTCAAGAAGTAAGCTAACTTTTTTTTTCCCTTCATCACAAAAGCCTTGTTCACATGCAAGTTCACAGGTCAGCAGAGATGGACTGAGAGTCAGAGAGAGAGAGGGAGGGAGGACCACCACAGTGTGTACACTGGGGCCATGACACTCCTATGTGCTATGCCAGGGATCCAAGCTAAGCTGTATGCAAGGCAATCGGGTCAGGAACTTCTCCAACCCCACTTCTCTATAGCTAATATATATATTTTGTGGTCCGGGTGGTAGCAAAGTAGATAAGGCGGTGGACTCTCAAGCATAAGGTCCTAAGTTCAATTCCAAACGTACCAGAGTGATGTCTAATTCTTTCTCTCTCTCTCTCTCTCTCTTTCTCCTATCATTTCTCATGAATTAATAAATAAAATTCTTTAAAAAATTATACTTTAAAAAATGTTTTATTATCTTTATTTGTTTATTGGATAGAGACAGCCAGAAATCAAGAGGAAAGGAGATGATAGAGAGGGAGAGAGACAGAGAGACACCCGCAGCCCTGCTTCATCACTTGCAAAGCTTTCCCCCTGCAGGTGGGGACTAGGGGTTGGACCCAGGTCCTTTTTTTTTTTTTTTTTTTTTTTTTTTAGCAGAGTGCTGATCAGCTCTGGTTTATGGTGGGGCAGGAGATTGAACCTGGAACTTCCCAATCTCAGGCATGAGAATCTCTTTGCATAACCATTATGCTATCTATCCCCGCTTAAAATATTTATATTTTGATTCTCTTTAACTATTTCACCACCTCACTGTTCTACCTCCAGTAAACATCAGTCTGATCTCCATAGTTTTGAACTTGGTTTGTGTTTTGCTTTCAGATTCCTCATATGGTATTTGTTTTCCTCAGTTAGGTTTACTTCATATGTAATAATGTCCTCAAGTTTTATTCATGTTGTAGTAAATGGCAAGATTTTATTTTTTAATTTATTTTATTTAATTTATTTATTCCCTTTTGTTGCCCTTGTTGTTTTATTGTTGTAGTTATTATTGATGTCGTTGTTGTTGGATAGGACAGAGAGAAATGGAGAGAGGAGGGGAAGACAGAGAGGGGGAGAGAAAGACAGACACCTGCAGACCTGCTTCACCGCCTGTGAAGGGACCTGCCTGCAGGTGGGGAGCCAGGGCTCGAACCGGGATCCTGACGCCGGTCCTTGGGCTTAGCGCCACCTGCGCTTAACCCGCTGTGCTACAGCCCGACTCCCAAGATTTTATTTTTTAAGGTTGAAATATGTATGTTCTCTCACACACACAAACAAACTTTCTCTCGCTCTCCATTTTCTTGCCCCACTTATAGGTGGGGAGACAGGGCTGGAACCAGGATCCTTACGCTGGTCCTTGCACTTCACACCACGTGTGCTTAACCCTCTGCGCTACCACCTGCCTCCCTCAAGATAATTATTATTTTTCTTTTAAAAAAAGTTTATTTATTTATTTATTTATTTTCCCTTTTGTTGCCCTTGTTTTTCATTGTTGTTGTAGTTATTATTGATGTCATCTTTGTTGGACAGGAGAGAAATAGAGAGAGGAGGGGAAGACAGAGAGGGGGAGAGAAAGACAGACACCTGCAGACCTGCTTCACCACCTCTGAAGCGACTCCCCTGCAGGTGGGGAGCCAGGGGCTGGAACTGGGATCCTTACACAGGTCCTTGCACTTTGCACCACTTGTGCTTAAGCAGCTGTGCCACCACCCGACTCCCTCAAGATAATTATTAAGTTGCATGTTCAGTGGAATAAACATGGTCTCATAGAGACTGCCCCAATCTGAACTGTAAACAGTGCAAATCCAGCAGCACAATCCTGCTAATAAATTCCACTACCCTATTGTTGTCATCACAAAAATCCATTTTCTTTACTTTACTGTCTGAGAATTTATGGATACTTTTCCTTTTAAAAAATATTTTATTTCCTCATTAGATCGAGGCAGAGAGAAATTGAGAGGGGAGGGAGAGAAAGAGTCACCTGCAGCACTGCTTCACCACTCACAAAAGTTTTCTAATGTGGCCCTTATAGATATGAGGAGTGTAGTCAGAGCATGTCCAGGGGGGGTTCATGGAAAAACAGCTCTTGGGGGAAGCAGAAATAGAAATCTAGAGGTAGATTCCTCCTGCCTCTCAGGACTAAAGTTAGCTTTATAGAATAGGAGAGGAGGGGGCGGGCAGTGGTGTACTCAGTAGAGCCCACATGTTAACCATATGCAAGCATCTGTGTTTCAGTCCCCTGACCCCACCTCCATTTTCCTGTCAATGAAATGTCAGGTTAAATGATGAACTGAAAAATGTTAACACTTTCAACTCAAATACTTGATATCAATCATAGCACTATGTCTATGCGTACAAAGCTCAGTAGAAAATTAGTGAATTTAAATCATACACACATTCAAATATATATATGATGTTATCAATACTTTTTTGTTTAACATTCACCATGATTTTCTTTTCTTTTCTTTTTTTTTTCTTTTTCACCAGAGCACTGCTCAGCTCTGGCTTATGGTGGTGCAGGGGATTGAACCTGGGACTTCGGAGCCTCAGGCCTTAGAGTCTTTTTGCATAGCCATTATACTACCTACCACTGCCCATTCACCAGGATTTCCTTTCCCAAACTAAGCGTTTTTCTATGAAGAAGCCACCAGGAGTCTATACTTACACAGTAACAGTGGAACCATCTGCCCTTGCTACTTCCAGGGGAGTTGGAAATTGGGATACACACAGGTAGCCAAAGGATTGAACCTGGGACTTCAGAGCCTCAGGCATGAGAATCTTTTTGCATAGCCATTATACCATCTACCATTGCCCACTCACCAGGATTTTCTTGCCCAAACTAAGCGTTTTTCTATGAAGAAGCCACCGGGAGTCTATACTATTTCTACATAATATACTATTTCTATATAACATACTATTTCTATATAATATGCTATTTCTATATACTATATACTATAGTATTTCTATATACTATTTCTATGAAAAAGCCACCGGGAGTCTATACAATAACAGTGGAACCACCTGCCCTTGCTAATTCCAGTAGAGTTGTAAATTGGGACACACACTTAGCCAAAGGAAACCATTTCCTTGTCTGTCACCTCGTATGTCAGCCATCAGGCAGGAGCACAGTTTTTATGGCCCAGGAAGTGGAGGGCCTTGTCTCGGGACAAGCCCACTACTAACTGTGCATATTTTGTGAACTTGTCTGTCAGGAGATGCTTTCTTAACAGAGTTGAAATATGAAGTGTTTATTCTAACACGTCATGAAGATTCTCCCCACCAGAAAAACCTTCCTCTGTGAAATTTCCCTCCACCTCATTTTCTTCCAGGACTGTGGAAAGTTGCTCTACACAAAGTAAAAGTGGAAGGTATCTTCCGGGTTCCTAGTTACTCTTTTTCCAAATATGCGTAAGATGTACGCACACACCTTGTTCCATCTTGTACAGATGTCACAGCATTCTAATCGACTTGATCCTCCACTACTCTTCAACCTCTGTCTCTGCCCAGCCTTATCCACACTGTAGTCACTAGAGGACTGTGGATCAGAATTGCACGTTCTGCCACCCCGTCTCTGATCTTGTCTTTTTTTTTTTTCTTTTTGCATCCAGGGTTATTGCTGAGCATCAGTGCTGGCACTACAAATTCACTGCTCCTGTGGTCATTTTCCCCCCTCCATTTAATTCATTAATTTATTTATTCCCTTTTGTTGCCCTTGTTTTATTGTTGTAGTTATTATTGTTGTTATTGATGTCGTTGTTGGATAGGACAGAGAGAAATGGAGAGAGGAGGGGAAGACAGAGAGGGGGAGAGAAAGACAGACACCTGCAGACCTGCTTCACCACCTGTGAAGTGACTCCCCTGCAGGTGGGGAGCCAGGGGCTCAAACCTAGATCTTTACGCTGGTCCTAGCGCTTCGCGACACGTGTGCTTAACCCTCTGCTACTGGCCAAATCCCTTCCCCTTCATTTTATTGGATAGGACAGAGAGATTGAGAGGAGAGGGAGAAGGAGAAAGGGAGAGAGAGAGACACTTGCAGACCTGCTTTGTCACCTCTTATAAAGAGTCCCCCCTGCAGGTAGGGAGCCTGGGGCTTGAACGCAGATCCTTTTGCAGGTACTTGTGATTAGTACTATGTGCACTTAACCACATGCGCCACTGCATTGTCAGCTTGATGGAATTACACCCAAGTGTGCCTGCAAAATGCTCCCAGATCTTTTAACTTGAAACTGAAGGTGTTTCTATATTCTGTCTCACAGTAAATCTCTTGACGAAGACCCTGACTTTTTTTTCTTTGCATCAGTATTAAGAAAAATAAGAGGGCAGGGGGTAGATAGCATAATGGTTATGCAAAGAGACTCTCATCCCTGAGGCTCCAGAGTCCCAGGTTCAATCCCCCATACCACCATACACCAGAGCTGAACAGTGCTCTGGTAAAAAAAGAAAAGAAAAGAAAAAAAGATAAAGAGGCCTTTTCTCATGCTAATGCCTTAATTCTTAGTTTTGCTTCTCCTAAACTAGTAACCTGCCTTTGCTCTTTTCACTGGCTGCAAGACTTTGTGACTCACCTCTACTCAGAGCTTATGATGAAAGGTTGCTAACCACTAATTCTAGCCTTTTTTTTTTTTTTGCTTTTTAAAATTTTTATTAGTGATTGAATAATGAGTAACAGAATTGTAAGACAACAGGGGTACAATTCTTTCCCCCACCCCCACCCACAATTTTTACTTTAGTGCAATATACCAATTCCAGTTCAGGTTCTACTTGTGTTTTCTCTTCTGATCCTGTTTTTTAACTTTTGCCTCAGAGTGAGATCATCTCATATTCCTCCTTCTGTTTCTGACTTATTTCACTTAACATGAATTTTTCAAGGTCCATCCAAGATTGGCCGAAAATGGTGAAATCACTATTTTTAATAGCTAAGTAGTATTCCATCGTGTATATAGACCACAACTTGCTCAGCCACTCATCTGTTGCTGGACACCTGGGTTGCTTCCAGGTTTTGGCTATTACAAATTGTGCTGCTAAGAATATATGTGTACACAGATCTTTTTGGAAGGGTGTGTTAGGTTCCTTAGGATATATCCCCAGGAGAGGAATTGTAGGATCATAGGGTAGGTCCATTTCTAGCCTTCTGAGAGTTCTCCAGACTGTTCTCCACAAAGGCTGGACCAATTGACATTCCCACCAGTAGTGCAGGAAGGTTCCTTTGACCCCACAACCTCTCCAGTATTTGCTGCTGTTACCTTTTCTGATGTCTGACATTCTCACAGGAGTGAAATGGTATTTCGTTGTTGTCTTAATTTGCATTTCTCTAACAATCAGAGACTTGAAGTATTTTTTCATGTGTTTCTCAGCCTTTTGGATCTCTTCTGTGGTGAATATTCTGTCCATGTCTTCCCCCCATTTTTAGATGGGGTTATTTGTTTTCTTGTTCTTGAGTTTGGCAAGCTCTTTACTTATTTTGGTTATTAGCCTCTTGTCTAATGTATGGCATGTAAAGATCTTTTCCCATTCTGTGAAGGGGTTCTTGGTTTGGGTAGTGGTTTCTTTTGCTGTGCAGAAGCTTTTTAATTTGATGTAGTCCCATAAGTTTATGCATGCCTTAGTCTTCTTTGTAATTGGATTCGTTTCACTGAAGATGCCTTTAAAATTTATGCAGAAAAGAGTTCTGAAATATTTCCTCTAAGTAACTGATAGTTTCTAGTCTAACATCCAAGTCCTTGATCCACTTGGAATTAACTTTAGTATTTGGTGAAATATACTGGTTCAGTTCCATTCTTCTGCATGTTTCAACCCATTTTCTTCAACATTTGTTGAAGAGACTTTGCTTTCCCCATTGAATAGTCTGAGCAACTTTGTCAAAGATTAGGTGTCCACACGTGTGGGGGCTTACTTCTGGGCTCTCAATTCTATTCCACTGGTCAGTGTGTCTATTAATGTTCCAGTATCAAGCAATTTTTATGACAATGGCCCTATAATACAATTTGAGATCTGGGAGTGTGATGCCTCCAGTTCTGTTCTTTCTTTGCAAGATTGTTTTGGCAGTTCTAGGTCTTTTCTGGTTCCAGATAAACAATTGTAGCATTTTTCTATTCTCCTAAAAATGTGGTTGGGATCTTGATGGGGATTGCATTAAATTTATATATGGCTCTGGGTAGTATATTCATTTTGATGATGTTAATTCTGTCAACCCATGAACATGGAATATCTTTCCACTTCTTTGTGTCTTTTTCAAGAGTAGTGACTCATAATTTTCAGTATACAAGTCTTTCACTTCTTTGGTTGGGTTTAATCCTAGATAATTTATTGTTTTTATTGCTATAGTAAAAGGAATTGATTTCTGGATTTCAAATTCTTCTAACTTAGTGTTTGCACAGAGGAATGCCACTGACTTTTGAATGTTAATTTTTTAGCCTACAACCTTACTGTATTGCCTGATGATTTCCAAAAGGTTCTTGCTGGATTCCATAGGTTTTCCTACGTATACTATCATGTCATCTGCAAATAGGGAGTTTTACTTCTTTTCTTCCAATCTGTATCCCTTTAATTCCTTGCTCCTGCCTGATTGCTAGGGCAAGAACTTCCAACACTATGTTGAGTAATAATGATGTTAGTGGGCAGCCCTGTCTAGCACCTGATCTGAGTGGAAATGCTTCCAGTTTTTCACCACTGAGTATGATGTTGGCTGTAGGTTTGCTATATACAGACTCCACTTTCTTCAGGAATTTTCCATCTATTCCCTTTTTTTGTAGTGTTTTGTTCATAAGGGGATGATGTAGTTTGTCAGAGGCTTTCTCTGTATCTATTGATATGACCATGTGGTTTTTGGTCTTGCTTTTATTGATGTGGTAGATCACGTTGACTGATTTATGTATATTAAACCAACCTTGCATGCCTGGGATAAACCCCACTTGGTGATGATGAAAAATCTTTTGAATATACTGCTATATCTGATTGGCTAGAATTTTGTTCAATATTTTAGCATCTATGTTTATCAGAGATATTGGTCTGTAGTTTTCTTTTTTGGTTGTGTCCCTGTATGCTTTTGGTATGAAAGTGATGTTGCCTTCATAGAAGCTGGAAGGGAGTACTCCAGTGTCTTCAGTCTTTTGGAAGACTTTTAAAAGTAGAGGTATTAACTCTTCCTTGAAGATTTTGTAGAATTCATTTTTAAAACCATCTGGTCCAGGACTTTTATTTTTGGGAAGGTTTTTGAAAACTGTTTCAGTTTCATTAGCTGTGATGGGCCTGTTGATGTTATCTAGTTCCTCTTTACTTAATTTTGGAAGTTTGTAGGTATCTAGCAATCTTCCATTTCTTCCAGTTTCTTTAGCTTGGTGGCATAGAGTTGTTCATAGAAGTCTCACGATATGCTGAATGTCTGCAGTGTCTGTTGTCTATTTCCTCTTTCATTTATGATCCAATTTATTTGGGTCTTCTCCCTTTCTTGTTTTGTGAATCGGGCTAAAGGTTTGTTGATTTTGTGCACTCTTTCAAAGAACCAACATTTACTTTTGTTGATCTTTTGTATGGTTTTCTTATTTTCAATGTTATTTATTTCTGCCCTAACTTTAGTTATTTCTATCCTTCTGGTTGCTTTAGGGTTCCTTTGTTCCTCTTCTACTTCTTGTGCTTTTTCTTGTTTCCTAATGTGTGCTTGTACGGCTATGAACTTCCCTCTCAGTACTGCCTTAGCTGTGTTCCAAATATTTGATAGCTTGTGTCTTCATTTTCATTGAATTTTAAAAACATTTTCATTTCTTCCTTTATTTCCTCTTTGATCCAGTAGTTGTTATGTAGTGTACTATTGAGCTTCCACATTTTGGGACTATCCCTAATCTTTTGTTGATTGTTAAATGTTAGTTTAATTCCACTGTGGTTTGAGAAGGTGCTTGGGATGAGTTCAATGCTCTTGAATTTGCTGATGCTGTCTTTGTGCCCTAACATATGGTCTATCCTTGAGAATGACCCGTGAGGGCTTGAGTAAAATATGTATTCCAGTTTATTGGGATGAATGACTCTGAAAATGTCCAATAGTTCTAGTTTATCTATCTCCTCATTTTGCTCCCTCATGTCTTTATTGATTTCCTTCCTGGATGATCTGTCAAGTTGAGAGAGTGTGGCGTTGAAGTCCCCTTCTGTGTATTGCTGTTAATATATTGTAGCTCTTTCAGTAGATGTTTGATGTATTTAGATGGCTTCCCATTTGGTGCATAGATGTTAATAATTATTAAGTTCTCTTGACTGACTGATCCTCTTAGCAGTAAGTAGTGTCCATCTTTGCCTTTTTAAATTTTGTTTATTTTGAAGTCTATCATGTCAGATATGAGAATATCTGTTCCTGCACTTTTTTGTGGTCCATTGGCTTTTATGATAGTTTGACATCATTCACTTTGAGTCTGTGTTTGTCTTGTTGAGTTAGGTGGGTTTCCTGTAGACAGCATATTGTTGTTTTGTGTTTTCTGATCCATCTTACTATGTGTCATTTCATAGGTGAATTCAGGCCATTGACATTTATTGATATCAAAGATTGAAAATATTTAATGCCATTCTTGTGGAGTTTTAGAGTGTTCTGATATATGGCCTATTTGTGGTGGTCTGACTATAGCAGGCCTTTCGGAACTTCTTTCAGGGCGGGCTTGGAGATAGTTGATTCTTTCAGCTGTTGCTTGTCTGAGAATGTTTTTATGCCTCCATCTAGTCTGAATGACAGTCTATCAGGATACAGCAGTCTTGGTTGAAAGCCTTTCTCATTGAGCACTCGATAGATATTTTGCCATTCTCTTCTGGCCTGTCGTGTTTGTGTGGAGAAGTCTGCTAGCTAATCTTATGGGTTTTCCTCTGTAGGTGACTCTTTGTTTTTCTCTTGCGGCCTTCAGTATCCTTTCTTGATCCTTATTCCATTCCATTTTAAATATGATGTGTCTTGGTATCTTTAAGTCTGGGTTAATTCTGTTTGGGACCCACTGGGCTTCTTGAACCTTTATGTCTTTTATGCTGTCTAGACTAGAGAAGTTCTCAGCTATTATGTCCTGCAGAATGCTTTCTTCCTCTCACTCTCTTTCTTCCTTTTGTGAGCCAATAATGTGTATATTATTTCTTTTGAAGTCATCCCATAGGTCTCTGTTTTTGTTTTCGGTATCTCTTAATCTCTTTTTGAGATCTCTTACTTCTTTTTTAGTTGTCACTAATTTGTCCTCAATCTTGCTAATTCTGTCTTCAGCCTCATTTATTCTATTCTCTCTCTCTGCTATGGTTTTCTGGAGTTTATCTATTTTGTTATCCTGTTCTGATACTGTTTTAGCTTGTTCAGCTAGTTGTGTTCTTAGCTCAGCTATTTCAGCTTTCAGCTCTAATAACCTTGAGATAATTAGTGTTTTCTTCAGGGTCTCATTTGTTGTTTCTGCATTTCTGATGACAATTCTTTCAAACTCTTCACTCACTCCTGTGATTGTTGCCTTAACTAGTGTTTGGATATTGACCTCATTATCTTGTGCTTCACCCTTTGAGGGGCTTTTAGCTGGACACTTGTCCTGGTTCATTTCTCCAATATTTCTTCTGTTAGTTTAACTGGTTTATATAGTATGTTATGAGATCCCTCTCTCAGTACTTTTCAAATTACTGATCACTCTTGCCTGGGTTGACTTCTGTCTAAGTAAGGTAATCAAAGAGTTCACAGTTGTGAAAATTGACAGTTGTTTCAATAGTAACTTAACCCCTGAGTTGGAGCACAGTGGCTTAAAAGCCTCTTTTGTTCTTTTTCTTCCCTGTAGGCTATGGGAGCCTGAGGGCTTTTAAACTATAAGTGGGCTTCTGA